>NC_056547.1:2616646-2916646 GCF_910596095.1 Thunnus maccoyii
GTTCTGTGGGGATGGTTGCTCCTATGATGTCACTTAGCTCATTAACTATAGAGATCCAGGATGTATTTAGACATGGGCAGGACCAGAACATATGTATCAGTGTTCCTGTTCCAGTTTTACGTCTTGGGCAGAACTCAGAATACTGAGGTTTTATTCTGTGCAACCTGTCAGGTGTGTAGTATATTCTATGAATGAGACTGTATTGTATAATTTTATGTCTACTGTTAAAAGAGAAATACTGACTACCAATACACAGTGATTCCCATTCCGCTACTTCAAAATTACACTCAAGGTCTTCTTCCCATTTGCGTTTCACTCCTAACAATTCCCACCCTATGATTTGATAAATTCCTGAGTAAGTACAGGATATAAGCCCTCTTACTCCTGAATACACTTTTAAGAGAGCCAGTCTGAATGTGGGATGGAGCTGGTGAAGCAAATAAGAAACTGATTCTAGGACAGACATGAAGACATCTATCAAGTCAGACAACAGGAAAAATGATTCCAACATTCATATTGATCTGTGATATCTTTGACATCAGGGAAATACTGGAGTTGTAACTATTTTATCTCAGTTTATTGAAATGTGGATTCCAAAGGATGTAGGAAGGACGATGACAGGAAGCTTGTAGACAGATTGTGGGATTGACTGGTGTAATGCTGTACTGATGTGCTGCTGAATAAAAAAGGTTGTTTTACACCTCTCTGTCTGATCGTCTATATTTACACCAGCAGATGTTTGTGCTTCATCTGTTGGAGCTCAGAGGATCATAATGTAAGTTATCTGCAACTTTTCAAACAATAATCTTCATGTAGCTGCGATTCACAAACTGTAGACACCACGAGAGCTGTTCTCACTGAATATCTGCTCTTCCAGTGGATCTTTTTTCTTTTCATTCATGCTGCAACAATTATATTATCCTCATCTAACAGATCCACTACTGCCAGTCCAAACTTTCTCTTCAGCAACGTTGTTACTGCTCTGTATAACAAAGTGAATATGAGAGAAAGTAAACACAGCTAGAACAGGTAACAGGTAGAGTCTACACAGAACTGTCAATCACCTGCTGAGCTGTGGAGACACCTTGATACAGAAGATTATTTCAAGCTTTAAGGAATCTGATGTTCTCAATGTATAACTTCATATCACATTTCATATGTTTTAATAAAGGAACAAAGTACCTGTTTTGCCTCTTTTTTCATTTACTTCAATGTAACTAATTTGTTTCCTTCAGTTTCTATCAGGTCATCAGTACAAAGTTGTTACTGTGTTTGTACCACTGTGAGACCAATCATGAAAAATACTGTGATTATTATCTGAGATAGATTCATATTCGTTACCACAAACGTATAAATTAATTGTCTAATGGTTTAATCTAAAATTTGTGTGTGTGTGTGTGTGTGTGTGTGTGTGTGTGTGTGTGTGTGTGTGTGTGTGTTCAGTGAACTGTATCAGTCTCTGCAGTAGCTTCCAGCTGCAGCAGTCAGTTCAGTTTCTGTTCAGTCTGACTGAGGGAGGTTTTTGTACGACGCTTTTTCACTGTGTGAACACCCACTGACTGTTGATATAGTGATAACTCTGACAGTAATAAACTCCTGAATCTTCAGCCTGAACTCCACTGATGGTCAGAGTGAAGTCAACTCCATTCCCTGCTCCACTTCCACTGAATCTGGAGGAGATTCCTGTAAATCTGTCTGATGTTAGGTAGATCAGAAGTTTAGGAGCTTCTCCAGTTTTCTGATGGTACCAGGACAGATAGTATTGTGAACCAGTGTAGAGAGCAACTTTTCTATTAGCCTTACAGTCAATAGAGACAGTTTGACCAATCTGCAGTGATTTGGCTGCTGGCTGAGTCAAGACAACATTTTGTCCAACAGACCCTGAGGAGAGAGAAGAAACACTGGACATGAGATGGTGAAACTCAGCTACACTCCAAATGATTTTCACGTGACAGAAAAATGATTTTCCTCACCCTGAGTGAAGCAGAGGAGAGTCCAGATGAGGACGGAGATCAAAGTCATGTTTTTGATGAGGAGGATTTCTGTGGCTTCTGTTGTGATGAAGGACAGCTGTCAGTCATCCAGTGTTCAACTCTCAGGACTATAAACTCTCCCAGAGCACTGGAGCATGGTGCTGCTGATGCAAAGTGGCTCTCTATGGAAATGCTCTGACTGACTCCAACAGGGACTTGGATTACTCTGATGATGCTGCTTAATCAATGGATCAATCAATTTACCAAAGTATTGATTAATTATTAAAATGTACAGCTGCTTATTTGAAGACAATATAATTCCGTTTTCAGAGTCTGAATGACAGAAAATATCCTTGATTAATTTAACGTAGTGATTATATAATTTCATCTGAAGAAATCTACCAGACATTTATTTAGTGAGTGTTTTATCTGGAAACATTTCATGTGTTTTTATCTCAATCTTCCTCTCAGAACAATGAATTTCATGACATGTCACATCCTCATTATAACCAGTGAATACCATAATATCACTGTAGCTGATTTAACCTCATGTTGATTAATTTTGTAAGTTGGAAAAAGTATTTTAGTGCTTAAAATATTTGTCATTAGTGAAGTCTGTCTGTTTTCATAGTTCAGTAGTGATGCCTGTGTAAATGAGGAGATTAAACACAAACTGTCTCTTTAATGTTTTGGCTTCAATTTAAAAATATGGATGCTCAAATAAAAGTATTTCTGCTTTTCTGTAATGCATAATATTTACTTCTTTAACACTGATGTTTAAGTTTTTGAGTAAATTAAAGTAGTTGAAGAGTTGTTTGCTTGGAACCTTTTATCTTTAGTACTGAAACCTGTCTGTTGCCATGGTTCATCAGTGATGCCTGTCTGTTGCCATGGTTACTGAGCTCAGAGAGGGAAGTGAAACACTGAAGACCAGTTTTATCCAGTCTGAGGAAGACCAACAGAACCAGCAGCCTCCTCTGCTGCAACCAACAGGGTGGAGTTTATTTTCTCTTTGCATGAACTTTCTTCATGTTGTCTCTCTGTCTCCTCCAGTGGGTCGAGTCACCCCCACCCTGACAGTGCTGCCCCCCTCCAGCGAGGAGCTGCAGCAGGGGAAGGCCACGCTCATGTGTCTGGCCAATGATGGCTTCCCCTCAGACTGGAGTCTGGCCTGGAAGGTGGACGGCAGCAGCAGCAGCAGCTTGGAGCAGAGCAGGAGCCCCGGGGTGCTGCAGAAGGACGGCCGCTACAGCTGGAGCAGCACCCTGAGGCTCCCTGCAGACCAGTGGAGGAAGGTGGGCTCTGTGACCTGTGAGGCCACCCAGGGCTCCCAGACTCCAGTCTCAGAGACACTGAGGAGAGACCAGTGTTCCCAGTCCTGACCTGACTCACTGCTACTGCTTTTACTCTGCTACTGCTCTCACTCTGATCTCTGCAACTATCTCTCTCTTTTATTTCACATGTTTCAGTAACAATATTTACTTGCTTGTTGTAATGTTTCAATATAATTTCAGTATTTCCAGACAATAAAGATCTGTTCATCAAATCACTTGTTTTCATCTTTATTATTATAAAAGTGTCTTAATTATTTTCTCTTAATGGTAACAGTAATGATATTAAATCCTGATAAAAACTGAGTTATAAATGTTTCAACTGCTCTATGAAGACTTCAGAAGGAAAATGTGAGATCACATAATGTATTGATTCATATACTGTATATTAGGAAAGTATTTATACTCAAACAACACTCTTAGATATTATGTGATTAATGCTACACAGTCACGGTGGTAGTAAGTCCATAATTTGTTTTCATAGTTTACAGTAAAGTCATAATAATTGTAGAAAATGCTTTGCTGGAGTCACTTCAGATTTGTCTGTAATAATTAGTAATTGAGTAATTTTAATGAAAGATCCTCCAATCATCTTATGTTACTGAAGTGTGTCAGTGCAAAGAGTCTGATATTTTTATTTTTTCAGATGTATTAAAAGCATATACATAATCTTTTAAACAAATTCACAAAACCCTCAGAAATATGTTCTAATTCTGAAATAAAAAGCAAAATATCATCAGCATAAAGAGATATAAAATGAGTGTGATCTGACATTTTAACCCTGGACATTTTTACAAACTGCTTCTGCTGAAGAGTTGAAACACAAAGACAAATGAAAGAGATGAAAAAGGGAAAGAATTCAAGTTTTAATTAATTATGTAATCAATTAAATGTTTTTTGGTTTATATTATATATATATATATATATATATATATATATATATATACATATATATATATATATATAATGATAACATTTTGTAATTTATTTCTAAAAAAATGTACGTTTGAGTATCTATGAAAAATAGTAAGAGATGAAATAAATAACCAATAATAGTTTTGGTGTTCATGTGTTGTAGTCAGTAGATTAAACGTATTAAAGAATTGAAATCATACTTCAACAGAGGTTAGATTTGATGTTCAGCCAAATGTTTTATATTCTGTATTAATGAAAGTATTTAAAATAAATCTTTTTTTTTTGTTAAATACAAAATGTTTAAAAGTGTTAAAATGTTCAAATTAAAAGATTAAAACCTCTGTTGTTTTTGTTTGAGTGCAGCTGTTGAGTCAGATCAGTTCCTCTTCAGCTGAGGGAGGTTTTTGTACGACGTTGTATCACTGTGTGAACGGGAAGCTGTAACCACCCTGCTGACAGTAATAAATTCCTGAATCTTCAGCCTGAACTCCACTGATGGTCAGAGTGAAGTCAGTCCCAGATCCACTTCCACTAAAACGATCTGAAACTCCAGGCTGAAGAGTTGTAGCATAATAAATCAGGAGTTTAGGAGCTTCTCCAGGTTTCTGAAGGTACCAGTGAATGTAGCTACTAACACTTGAACTGGTTTTACATCTGATGGAGACACTCTGTCCTGGAACAACAGACTGAGATCCAGGAGACTGAGTCAGGATGATTTCTCCTGATGAACCTGGAAAACATGAAAAAGAGGAGAAGGGTTGAGACAAATCCAGCTTGGAGAAAGATGATCAACATGAAAACAGAAGAGTATCATTTCTTTAACATGGAGAATAGATGGAAGAAGGTAAATGCTGCTTGTTTCAGTGTTTCTCCATCACAGCAGAACATCATTGTGGTGAACCTGGTTGCATCCTGCAGCAAAGTTTTCACAAGAGAGTCTCACCCTGAACAAGGAGCCCCAGGGTGGCCAGCAGTAGAGTCAGTGACATCATCATTGTGCTGCCGGTGTGTCAGTGGCTCTGAAAGGTCTGGACAGCCACTGATCAACACTGGCCTCTTAACGGCTGGGAGCAGAGAGGCAGGACAGATATGCAAACACACAGAGTCAGTCAACTGTAGCTGTCCTCAACATATCATGCTGTTTCCTCCTCACTGCTGGGAGAACTCAACATTTACATCATCCATAACATAAAGGAGTGACAATCTGAGGGAGAGAATTTCATTAAGCAGTTAGAAAGACTGATGTGAAATGTGTAAAGGAAGAATTTTGAGGCTAATTTCACAGAATTGTTTTCAGTTTTTTTTAACATGGTTGATATTTTGTCTTTCTCAAGTGCAGAATGTGCAACTAGTGATGTGAAAGGCCTCAAATCCAGAGTTTTACAGATATATGGAGGTGTTTCTTCATTAAATGTGTTTGATTTCTTGAATGTGTATTCTACTGAATACACATTTATTTAAGATATGTATCATTTCTTTATGTCCTTTGAGAATATAACTTCTCATCCATATTATTTTCAAACATATTTGAATGATGTGTTTGATACTCCTCTTCCTTGGTTAAACATTTTTAGATGTATTTACTCATCATCTTGCTCTACTTATTTATGGGCCTTTCAGTTAAAAAGAATATAAGATGTTACCAACAAGAAAAATGCTTAAGATATGGAGAATGACTGTGGATAATATCTGTAGATTTTGTGGTGATGAGGAGGAGGATATTATGTGTTTATTTTGGTATTGTCCAGTGGTTTCATCCTTTTGGCAGCAGGTAGCAAATTGGTTATCTGAACAAGCAATCCTTTTACCTTTATCCCCTCTCAATATTATTTGGGGTTATCAAGATTATAAAAACATGTTATTGAATATTATTGTGCTGCTTGGCAAACTTTATATATTTGATTCTCCTAAAAAAGCTGGTTTTGAGTTCCTTCATATTACATTTAAATCTTTAATATTTGCAGGAAAAGACCATTATTAAATAATAATATATTATTATTAAAGGCAGAGCAAAAAGCTCAGACATAAATAAATGGGAGATCTTGACAATATCAAAAACTTGGGATACAGAACTATAATTATTCTATGTTATCATAAATTAACATTATCTCTTTTTTATTTAGTTCCTTCTATAAAATGATGTGTTTAATTTAAATTGCTGTATGAGTGAATGTTTTTGAACCACAATCACATATAGTGCTTGACATGTATGTACATATATGTATGTTTGTATATGTGTATATATATGTATATATGTGGTATGTCTGTTGTTTTTGTTTGTGTGTGAATATTGAATATGTGTTTTATGTTTGTGTAAAATAAAACAAGAAACAAAAGATCTAATGCAAATTTAAAAATAGTAGTGAGAATAGTTAGAACACTTCTTATAACTTCTGATCTGATTAGTAACTGAAAGAAGGAAAAATTAGGATTTTGTGATGTTTGGTCGGATGTCATCAGCATACAAGCTGATCTTTTTAATGGTGTGAATGAAATGATGCCTGAGATGCCAGCCCGTTCTCACTCACAACTCGTCACATATTGAAGCTTGGTCACGACCCTGTACTGTCACATTTTAACGCACTGAGTACCCCTTTAGTGTCATTTTTCAACGTGCAGGGTAGTCCGACAGACTTCTGTTGAACTCCCACAACGTCTGAAATAGACGCCATGAGACAGATGACGTCTGTATAAGGTGACAAATTTCAGCTTGGTTGCCAGAATAAAACGTTGGCATTGTATGTTTGTGCAAACCACAGATACGTTGAATATCTACATTTCAACACCTGGAATATGGAGCATATTAACATTTCAACAATACGTTTCATATCAACATTTCTGAAGTGACGTACTTCACATGACATCTATATGAGCTGACTTTCTTATTAGGAGGTGGAGGGGTTGTAACGTTGTTGGCAGAAAGTTGGAAATCATCACAGAGCACGGTTCCTTGCCGGTTTTATTTTTTTTTTATTTTAACTCAAATCATGACCTTTCCCTAACCCTAACCAAGTGGGTTTTTGTGCCTAAACCTCACCAGACCTTAACCACCATGTTGTCACACCATAAAATATAATTATTTTTTAACAGTGACTGCTGTGATACTGCACGTTGAAAAATGACACTAAAGGGGTACCCAGTGCGTTAAAAAGTGACGCTAGGAGGTCCTGACCAAGCTTCCATATGTGACGAGTTGGGAGTGAGAATGTGTTGGAGATGCTGATACATTTCCTAACGGAAGAAACCAGGAGTCCAAAAAAATCTAAAGAGGAGAAGAGAAACAAGTCCTCCATGTCTAATAAACATTTGTAATTATATTTGTGTTGATATATATTTACATTTATGATGAAAGATAGTGAACGATCTGTATATACTTGTTAAAGAACTACTGGTGTGTGTGTGTGTGTGTGTGTGTGTGTGTGTGTGTGTGTGTGTGTGTGTGTGTGTTCAGTGAACTGTATCAGTCTCTGCAGTAGCTTCCAGCTGCAGCAGTCAGTTCAGTTTCTGTTCAGTTTGACTGAGGGAGGTTTTTGTACGACGCTTTTTCACTGTGTGAACACATACTGACTGTTGATATAGTGACGACTCTGACAGTAATAAACTCCTGAATCTTCAACCTGAACTCCACTGATGGTCAGAGTGAAGTCAACTCCATTCCCTGCTCCACTTCCACTGAATCTGGAGGAGATTCCTGTAACTCTCTCTGATGTGAAGTAGATCAGAAGTTTAGGAGTTTCTCCGGTTTTCTGATGGTACCAGGACAGAAGGTATTGTGAACCAGTGTAGTGATCAACTTTTCTATTAGCTTTACAGTCAATAGAGACAGTTTGACCAAGCTGCAGTGATTTGGCTGCTGGCTGAGTCAAGACAACATTTTGTCCAACAGACCCTGAGGAGAGAGAAGAAACACTGGACATGAGATCTTGAAACTCAGCTACACTCCAAATGATTTTCCTCACCCTGAGTGAAGCAGAGGAGAGTCCAGATGAGGACGGAGGTCAAAGTCATGTTTTTGATGAGGAGGATTTCTGTGGCTTCTGTTGTGATGAAGGACAGCTGTCAGTCATCCAGTGTTCAACTCTCAGGACTATAAACTCTCCCAGAGCACTGGAGCATGGTGCTGCTGATGCAAAGTGGCTCTCTATGGAAATGCTCTGACTAATTAACATAATCATCACATTCTCAAGTGATACTTTTTTAATGCTTGCAGTAATGCTGATCATTTTTGCATGTATGAACAATAAAGAAACTTTCATCAAATCATCTGTGTACAAACACATTATTACAATAATAAACTGCTGTCACATGTTACTGTGTTCAATGAATCTACAGATACTGAGTTTGTCTCTGGGTATATTCACAGGGATTTTATTATTTCTTGTCACCATTTTACTCTTAAGTTATGGTAGTTTTTAAAGCATGTCAAAGTAAAGGATGAAAGGAAAACATTTTAACAGAAACAGTGAGTCTGTTCTACATGGTGTCCCTCACATGTGTCCTCTCTGTCCTGCTCTGTACTATATTGTTCTGTATTTCAGCATGGGGATGGAGGAGCAGAGACAGGAAGCTTGTAGGCAGATTGTGGGATTGACTGGTGTAATGCTGTATTGATGCTGATTTATACCTCTGTGTCTGAGTGTCTGTATTTGCACCACCAAATGTTTGTCATTCATCTGTTGGAGCTCAGAGGATCATAATGTAAGTTATCTGCAACTTTTCAAACAATAATCTTCATGTAGCTGCGATTCACAAACTGTAGACACCACGAGAGCTTTGATCAGTCTGCAGCTGCTTCCACATGTTCAGTGTTCTCACTGAATATCTGCTCTTCCAAGTCATGTCACATTTTCTTATAGAGCAAATTTCATACAGAAAGCAACACAATGAGCTTCACAAGGGCAAGAGCAATACAATTATAAATACATAAAATACAAGCATACATATCATCATACATAAAAGCAAGCAAACATATGATTGTATACATGGACGCATAGGTAATTAAAGTGCATAATAATTCAGTTAAAACAGGAGCAGAGAGTTGCTCAACCTAGTTAAGCACAACAGTAAACAGAAATGTTTTAAGTCTACTTTTAAAGGAACTAAGTGTTGGGGCATCTCTAATATCACTTGGAAAGTCAGTCCATCTGTATGGAGCATAATAGCTGAATGCAGCTTCTCCTGCTTTAGAGAACTCACATGGAGGACAACAAGGAGACCACTGGCTGATGATGTGAGGCTTCTTGTTGGTTCATATGGCACAAGCAATTCCTTAATATAATTTGGAGCAGTGCCATTCAGTGCCTTGTAGATGAGTAGGAGGACTTTAAAATCAATTCTAGCATTTACTGGAAGCCAGTGCAAGGAATTAAGAACAGGTGTGATATGTGCACTTTTCTTAGTCTCGTCTAAAATACGTGCAGCATCATTCTGTATAAGCTGCAGGCGCTTAACAGTTTTTCGGGAGTCTAGAAAAAATAGTATTGCAATAGTCAAGTCTGCTTGTGACAAATGCATGTACTAGTTTTTCAGTGTCTGAATTTGACAGAAAGCCTCTGATTTTTGAGATATTTTTTGAGGTGATAGAAATCTGATGTTGTGACATTATTGATATGACAGCGAAAGTTAAGCTCAGCATCTATGATAACATCAATGTATCATGTCATGTAGCAGGTGGATGTGACTCCCCTCGTTGAGACCTGCTGATAGACGTAACAGCGGAGCAGAGGAGAGACACTGAGATAGTGATGTAACCGACCTGCACGCTGGTATTTGACATGTTTTTTTGTTCTTCTCAAAAACAAATACTGTTTAAATTATTTGTATGGAACAAATATTCGTAAAAAAAAAAACAAAAAAAAACAATATTTGTGCTTTGCTGAATAACGTATTTGTATTTGGGCCCAACCCTAGCAGGTAGTCATTATATGATCTGACTTCACATGCACTGCTGGGAAAATTCACTGTTCAAATGTCTACATTATATTTAAATGAATGAACTATAATCACATTATTTTCTTTTAGTGATTTTTGTATTGGGTTGAATACACTGTAATTAATTTGTAGCTGATACATCAGATTTTTACGTTGCACATACTGTAAATAATTGAAGTTTAAAAATCTTCAAGGGGAATGAAAGAATCTAGCTCAGGGCAGTTTGCACTTCATTAAATTTTAACAGATGAAGAGTATCTGGAGCAAATTCTGCCAAGTTTATTATGTACTTTAGTTTACTAGATTGAAATGAGAGAAGACGTGAGGTAGTTTGGAAGCTTTTACAGTTGACTTTTATGAGTGAACATCATGAGATGATTATTCTATCTTGTCAGTTATGAAGTTCATCCAACTTTTTTATACAGAGAAAGATGATGAGTGTGAGATGTGTCATAACATAATGTGATGAAGAGGATTCAACAGCTGAGGTGATGATGGGGCAGCATGAAAGAACAGAATGTCTCTGTTTGATAGATTTTACATTTTTGAGTCAAGATGAATCTTGAATGATTAAATATTTGTTTGATTCAGTAAGAGGTTGTTGATGTGGGAGGTGGACTGTTTGACCTTCAGGAGGAAAACTGATAGAGACACTATGAACATCATAAATCATCTGTGTGTGTGTGTGTGTGTGTGTGTGTGTGTGTGTGTGTGTGTGTGTGTGTGTGTGTGTGTTCAGTGAACTGTATCAGTCTCTGCAGTAGCTTCCAGCTGCAACAGTCAGTTCAGTTTCTGTTCAGTCTGACTGAGGGAGGTTTTTGTACGACGCTTTTTCACTGTGTGAACACCCACTGACTGTTGATAAGATGGAGACTCTGACAGTAATAAACTGCTGCATCTTCAGCCTGAACTCCACTGATGGTCAGAGTGAAGTCAGAGTCTGATCCACTGCCTGAAAAACGTTCAGGAATCCCTGATTCTGGAGTGGTAGCACCGTAAATGAGAAGTTTAGGAGTTTCTCCATCTCTCTGTTGGTACCAGGCTAAAGTGGTGGAACCAAAAACATCCTGACTGGTCTTACAGCTGATGGTTGTGGAGCCTCCCAGAGCAGATCTCACTGCTGCAGACTGAGTCACTGTGACCTGGCCTCTGGACTCTGAGGATACAGAGACAAAAACATAAAGCAGTGTCATGGTTTTGATGGTTTTGATGGTTTTGTGGGCTTCATGTCAGAGGGACAGATGTTCATAGAGGAGAGGAGTTTGATTCTCTGGACTTTACCTGTGAAGCAGCAGCAGAGGAGAGTCCAGATGAGGACGGAGATCAAAGTCATGTTTTTGATGAGGAGGATTTCTGTGGCTTCTGTTGTGATGAAGGACAGCTGTCAGTCATCCAGTGTTCAACTCTCAGGACTATAAACTCTCCCAGAGCACTGGAGCATGGTGCTGCTGATGCAAAGTGGCTCTCTATGGAAATGCTCTGACTGACTCCAACAGGGACTTGGATTACTCTGATGATGCTGTTTCATCAATGGATCAATCAATTTACCAGAGTATTGATTAACTATGTGTCAGTGATCATTTTCTGTGTTTCATTTGTGTTCTGTGAACAGATTGTCTTCAGAAATGTCTGTTTTGATTCATTTTACATCTACAACACTCAGTTTTAATTCAAGACATAATTTAAAATACAGTAAACATGAAACAAAATGATTAATTTTAGAATAAGGATATAAACTATTGGCCTACTGTTATATATTTTCATATCATCTAGCTGTGTTTCACAGACTGAGACTGTTTTTGTAGAGTTTGTTGTGTTCAAAGTCAGAGAGCCGTGTCTCTCTACAGTGAGAGGTTTTTGTACGACGACTCAGTCAGTTTGTATCACTGTGGTACACGTTCGGTGGAGGAACCAGACTGGATGTTGGAAGTAAGTTAAACTTTTAAAGTATTTTATTAAATCCTGAGTGATATTTAGGTTTTTGCACATATGTTTTCTCTAGAAATTGAAATTTCTGATTTTACATCTTCACTTCTAATTTTTGACCAACAGTTGTCCGCCAGCAACAAAAATAAGAGTTTTGTTTGTTTTTGAAGTTTAAATGATGAATCAATATATTCTAAGTGTTTGGTCCACAGTAGAAATCATGTAATGTTTTAGATTCAGGCTGAAATTTGAGGACTTGTAGTTTTAGTTTAATGTGACAAAGTCAGAGAGCCGTGTCTCTCTACAGTGAGAGGTTTTTGTACGACGACTCAGTCAGTTTGTATCACTGTGGTGGACTTTTGGTGGAGGAACCAGACTGGATGTTGGAAGTAAGTTTCTGCTCAAATATTAAATATCGAATCATCAGTTAAGTTTATAATTACTGTGTCCGAACATTTGTAGTAGATATAAGTTTCCACTGAGCTGATCTAAAACACTTTAAAGTCTCAATTTTATTGTTCATTTCTCCTCTTTAACCTTGAAGTTGAACTCAAAGCAGCTTTACTGAACTTTTCTTTACATGTTCCAGTTAGTTTGTTAAATGTGAACAGCAGAAAGATTAAAGAACAACAATCCTACTTTAAACATGTTTTTAAATTTTAATCTTTAAATCTCCAATTTGAGTGAATGTTGAGTTAAATTTATTTTGAACAGTGTGGGTGATGAAAAAAAAATGCTGCACATCTCTCATCATTTAAAATGACAGAAATTGTCTTTTAACCTCAGTTTGAAATATTTCTTTGTTCTTCAAGATATTGGTTTCTTTAATATGTCTCAACATGTTGTGTATATTACGTCTGTCTGTTAGTTTTTGCTCATAATGTCCTTTAACACTGAATCTGATTAACTGTTGCTCTTTTGATAGTTTTGTCAGTAAATTTGTTGGTATAAATTCTAAAATTAAATCAAGGATGTCTAAGATATATTTACAAACTTTATATCTTTATTTTCAGTAAATAGTGTTAAATAAAATGCAGTAAAGAGTCATATGAGGACTCTTTCTGTGCTGATCTGCATGAGAGGTTTCTTAAAGGGAAGTGAAACAATGTGTGAGTGAGTGACTGGTGGAGCAGAAAAAACATCTGACAGAAACTCCTTAAAGGGGAAAATCCACTCTCACACAGTAAAGGTGTCCAAGTGTCTGGTGTTCGATTGAAAGCTGTGTGGTCCCTGTCCTCTAATGTGATTGGTGTCTCCTAGGTGATGTCCGTCCCACCCTGACGGTGCTGCCCCCCTCCAGCGAGGAGCTGCAGAAGGGGAAGGCCACGCTCATGTGTCTGGCCAACGACGGCTTCCCCTCAGACTGGAGTCTGGCCTGGAAGGTGGACGGCAGCAGCAGCAGCAGCTTGGAGCAGAGCAGGAGCCCCGGGGTGCTGCAGAAGGACGGCCGCTACAGCTGGAGCAGCACCCTGAGGCTCCCTGCAGACCAGTGGAGGAAGGTGGTCTCTGTGACCTGTGAGGCCACCCAGGGCTCCCAGACTCCAGTCTCAGAGACACTGAGGAGAGACCAGTGTTCCCAGTCCTGACCTGACTCACTGCTACTGCTTTTACTCTGCTACTGCTCTCACTCTGATGTCTGCAACTATCTCTCTCTTTTATTTCACATGTTTCAGTAACAATATTTACTTGCTTGTTGTAATGTTTCAATATAATTTCAGTATTTCCAGACAATAAAGATCTGTTCATCAAATCACTTGTTTTCATCTTTATTATTATAAATGTGTCTTAATTATTTTCACTTAACGGTAACAGTAATGATATTAAATCCTGATAAAAACTGAGTTATAAATGTTTCAACTGCTCTATGAAGACTTCAGAAGGAAAATGTAAGATCACATAATGTATTGATTCATATACTGTATATTAGGAAAGTATTTACACTCAAACAACACTCTTAGATATTATGTGATTAATGCTACACAGTCATGGTGGTAGTAAATCCATAATTTGTTTTCATAGTTTACAGTAAAGTCATAATAATTGTAGAAAATGCTTTGCTGGAGTCACTTCAGATTTGTCTGTTATAATTAGTAATTGAGTAATTTTAATGAAAAATCCTCCAATCATCTTATGTTACTGAAGTGTGTCAGTGCAAAGAGTCTAATATTTTTATTTTTTTCAAATGTATTAAAAGCATATACATAATCTTTTAAACAAATTCAGAAAACCCTCAGAAATATGTTCTAATTCTGAAATAAAAAGCAAAATATCATCAGCATAAAGAGATATAAAATGAGTGTGATCTGACATTTTAACCCTGGACATTTTTACAAACTGCTTCTGTTGAAGAGCTGAAACACAAAGACAAATGAAAGAGTTGAAAAAGGGAAAGAATTCAAGTATTAATTAATTCCATAATCAATTAAATGTTTTTTGGTTTATATTATAAATACTTGCTGCTGGAATAAAAACACGCAAAATGACAAATATATGTCACATGACATGATTAGTAATTTACAACACAAATGATAGTAGATTTTATCATGATAACATTTTGTAATTTATTTCTAAAAAAATGTACGTTTGAGTATCTATGAAAAATAGTAAGAGATGAAATAAATAAACAATAATAGTTTTAGTGTTCATGTGTTGTAGTCAGTAGATTAAACTTATTAAAGAATTGAAATCATACTTCAACAGAGGTTAGATTTGATGTTCAGCCAAATGTTTTATATTCTGTATTAATGAAAGCATTTAAAATAAAAAAAATGTTAAATACAGAATAATTAGTGTGTTAATGATTATGTTAAAATGAAATTATTAAAACCTCTGTTGTTTTTGTTTGAGTGCAGCTGTTGAGTCAGATCAGTTCCTCTTCAGCTGAGGGAGGTTTTTGTACGACGTTGTATCACTGTGTGAACGGGAAGCTGTAATCCTGCTGACAGTAATAAACTCCTGAATCTTCAGCCTGAACTCCACTGATGGTCAGAGTGAAGTCAGTGCCGTATCCACTTCCACTAAAACGATCTGAAACTCCAGGCTGAAGGGATTGAGCATTATAAATCAGGAGTTTAGGAGCTTCTCCAGATTTCTGAAGGTACCACTGGAGGTCGTTACTAACACCTGTACTGGTTTTACATCTGATGGAGACAGTCTGTCCTGGAACAACAGACTGAGATCCAGGAGACTGAGTCACAGTGATTTGTCCTGATGAACCTGGAAAACATGAAAAAGAGGAGAAGGGTTATTGAGACAAGAGAAAGATGATCAACATGAAAACAGAAGAGTATCATTTCTTTAACATGGAGAATAGATGGAAGAAGGTAAATGCTGCTTGTTTCAGTGTTTCTCCATCACAGCAGAACATCATTGTGGTGAACCTGGTTGCATCCTGAAGCAAAGTTTTCACAAGAGAGTCTCACCCTGAACAAGGAGCCCCAGGGTGGCCAGCAGTAGAGTCAGTGACATCATCATTGTGCTGCCGGCGGCGTGTCAGTGGCTCTGAAAGGTCTGGACAGCCACTGATCAACACTGGCCTCTTAATGGCTGGGAGCAGAGAGGCAGGGCAGATATGCAAACACACAGAGTCAGTGAACTGTAGCTGTCCTCAACATATCATGCTGTTTCCTCCTCACTGCTGGGAGAACTCAACATTTACATCATCCATAACATAAAGGAGTGACAATTTGAGGGAGAGAACTTCATTTGATTTCCATCAAGCAGTTAGAAAGACTGATGTGAATTCTGTAATCTAATAATTTTGAGGCTTATTATAGAAAATTGTTTTCAGCTCATCATTTTGTATATTGTGTATCTTGTTTTTTCCAATGTGAAACTACTCGTGTGAAAGTCCTCAAAATCACCACATAGATAAATAAACAGTTTGTAGATAAATTTAGGAGTTTTCCTCATTAAAATCTATCGAATACACTCAACATTATTATTATTGGTTTTGAACTTAACAAACCTTTAGCTGAATAATGCAACGATGTACAAAAATATAATAACATAGAAGTCATATCAGCCCGACCCTCCCTCCATCCCTCCCATTCCCACCCACCCCTTCCAGCCTGGTCACCAGAATAAAACGTTGGCAGTTTACGTTTCTGCAAACCACAGAAACGTTGAACATCTACGTTTCAACATGTGTAATACGTAGCATATTAACATTTCAACAATACGTATCATCTCAACATTTCTAAAGTGACAGTTCACATGTGATCTATATGAGCTGATCTTTCCTATTATTAGGAGGAGGAGGGGTCGGTGGATGGTTAGTAAGTTCCTTGGCAGCAAGTTGGAAATCAGCAGAGAACACGGTTCGAGACCACCTCGAAACCAATGTCCACTTCCAGTTTCAACCGACAAAAGCAGGTGTTTTTAGCGAGACGTCAGGACATTTGCAGCCATTTTTCTGGTGAGAAAACCGGCTTTTTTTTAGTGAGACATCGGTCGTTTTTATTTTATTTTTTATTTTTATTTTAACCCAAACCATGATCTTTCCCTAACTCTAACCAAGTGGTCTTTGTGCCTGAACCTAACCAGACCTTAACCACAGCGTTGTCACACCATAAAACATCATTATTCAACGGGTAGAAATGTTAATATGCTACGTTTGTAGAAATGGTGATATGATACGTATTACGCGTGTTGTAACGTATATATTCAACTTTTCTGTGGTTTGCAGAAACGTTCAATGCCAACGTTTTCTTCTGGTGATTGGGTTTCCCCTTCAGGTCCAACTCCTAATTACTTCAGGATATGTACCTATACAAAAAGAGAGGGATAAGTTACAACAGTTCAGACTATTAAGAAGAAACGACAAAACAGTATAGTTGCAGAGAGGGAATAGATGACAGCTCTTGTGTATCAGTTTAGTTAAAAGAGTGGGATAGAGCAATAAACAAATAAATAAAATATAAATTAAGAAAAGGAAACAAAAAAACTGACTCACACATGACAGTTGGATTCAATACTTATGTTGAATGTTAGAAAACCTCCCCAAATCTTTTTAAACTCTCCAAGCTTTCCCTTCGACTTACACATTATCTTTTCATTTGCTAGACACGATGCTAATTCATCAGTCCATCTAGCAGATGTAGGTGGATGTTCATCTTTCCATTGCATAGCTAAACATTTGTTGGCTATGATGAGGGCAATTCTAATAAATTTGAGGTTGTTTTTATTGACTTTTATCATGGAGGTATCACCCAATAGAATTATTCTTGGTTCTGTGGGGATGGTTGTTCCTATGATGTCACTTAGCTCATTAACTATAGAGATCCAGGATGTATTTAGACATGGGCAGGACCAGAACATATGTATCAGTGTTCCTGTTCCAGTTTTACATCTTGGGCAGAACTCAGAATACTGAGGTTTTATTCTGTGCAACCTGTCAGGTGTGTAGTATATTCTATGAATGAGACAGTATTGTATAATTTTATGTCTACTGTTAAAAGAGAAATACTGACTACCAATACACAGTGATTCCCATTCCGCTTCTTCAAAATTACACTCAAGGTCTTCTTCCCATTTGCGTTTCACTCCTAACAGTTCCCACCCTATGATTTGATATATTCCGGAGTAAGTATAGGATATAAACCCTCTTACTCCTGAATACACTTTTAAGAGAGCCAGTCTGAATGTGGGATGGAGCTGGTGAAGCAAATAAGAAACTGATTCTAGGACAGACATGAAGACATCTATCAAGTCAGACAACAGGAAAAATGATTCCAACATTCATATTGATCTGTGATATCTTTGACATCAGGGAAATACTGGAGTTGTGACTATTTTATCTCAGTTTATTGAAATGTGGATTCCAAAGGATGTAGGAAGGACGATGACAGGAAGCTTGTAGACAGATTGTGGGATTGACTGGTGTAAAGCTGTACTGATGTGCTGCTGAATAATAAAGGTTGTTTTACACCTCTCTGTCTGAGCGTCTATATTTACACCAGCAGATGTTTGTGCTTCATCTGTTGGAGCTCAGAGGATCATAATGTAAGTTATCTGCAACTTTTCAAACAATAATCTTCATGTAGCTGCGATTCACAAACTGTAGACACCACGAGAGCTTTGATCAGTCTGCAGCTGCTTCCACATGTTCAGTGTTCTCACTGAATATCTGCTCTTCCAGTGGATCTTTTTCTCTTCATTAATGCTGCAACAATTATATTATCCTCATCTAACAGATCCACTACTGCCAGTCCAAACTTTCTCTTCAGCAGCGTTGTTACTGCTCTGTATAACAAAGTGAATATGAGAGAAAGTAAACACAGCTAGAACAGGTAGCAGGTAGAGTCTACACACAACTGTCAATCACCTGCTGAGCTGTGGAGACACCTTGATACAGAAGATTATTTCAAGCTTTAAGGAGTCTGATGTTCTCAATATATAACTTCATATCACATTTCATATGTTTTAATGAAGGAACAAAAATACCTGTTTTGCCTCTTTTTTCATTTACTTCAATGTAACTAATTTTTTTCCTTCAGTTTCTATCAGGTCATCAGTACAAAGTTGTTACTGTGTTTGTACCACTGTGAGACCAATCATGAAAAATATTGTGATTATTATCTGAGATACATTCATATTCATTACTACAGACATATGAATCAATTGTCTAATGGTTTAATATAAAAGTGTGTGTGTGTGTGTGTGTGTGTGTGTGTGTGTGTGTGTGTGTGTGTGTGTGTGTGTGTGTTCAGTGAACTGTATCAGTCTCTGCAGTAGCTTCCAGCTGCAGCAGTCAGTTCAGTTTCTGTTCAGTCTGACTGAGGGAGGTTTTTGTACGACGCTTTTTCACTGTGTGAACACATCCTGACTGTTGATATATTTATAACTCTGACAGTAATAAACTCCTGAATCTTCAGCCTGAACTCCACTGATGGTCAGAGTGAAGTCAGTCCCAGATCCACTTCCACTAAAACGATCTGAAACTCCAGGCTGAAGGGTTGAGGCATATCTAATCAGGAGTTTAGGAGCTTCTCCAGATTTCTGAAGGTACCAGCTGAGGTAGTTACTAACACCTGTACTGGTTTTACATCTGATGGAGACAGTCTGTCCTGGAACAACAGACTGAGATCCAGGAGACTGAGTCACAGTGATTTGTCCTGATGAACCTGGAAAACATGAAAAAGAGGAGAAGGGTTATTGAGACAAATCCAGCTTGGAGAAAGATGATCAACATGAAAACAGAAGAGTATCATTTCTTTAACATGGAGAATAGATGGAAGAAGGTAAATGCTGCTTGTTTCAGTGTTTCTCCATCACAGCAGAGCATCATTGTGGTGAACCTGGTTGCATCCTGAAGCAAAGTTTTCACAAGAGAGTCTCACCCTGAACAAGGAGCCCCAGGGTGGCCAGCAGTAGAGTCAGTGACATCATCATTGTGCTGCCGGCGGCGTGTCAGTGGCTCTGAAAGGTCTGGACAGCCACTGATCAACACTGGCCTCTTAACGGCTGGGAGCAGAGAGGCAGGACAGATATGCAAACACACAGAGTCAGTCAACTGTAGCTGTCCTCAACATATCATGCTGTTTCCTCCTCACTGCTGGGAGAACTCAACATTTACATCATCCTCATGTAGATTAAAAAACTAAAGATGTTGTCATTTGTCATCCTCAACAATCAAATCCTAACAGCAAATGATCTTTTATGTGAAATAGTTTTTCTTATTTAATCAGATCAACGTCCAACAAAAAATAAATCTGGCCATGAAGGAAGCACAAAAACATTTTTACAGCATCAAATACAATACAGGCAATAAAAAGGAGCAAAGAAAACTGTCACTCATTACACTAAAAATTATATATAATATACAGTTAAATTGCACATTGTACAGATATTTTAACTTTAAACAATGGAGCTTAGCATAAGTTCAAGCAGGAAGACTATCTACTACTCATTCATTCATTCTCATTCCTCTCTCTTTTTCTCTCTCAGTGTTTCTCCTGCTCTCGTATCAGTTGTTCATGGACGTTACTCTCAGTTAACAAATCAGATTCTGCCAGTATTTCTATCAGACTATCATGTCTTAGCTGCCAAACTTTAAATCTGATCTTCTCTCTGTCGTTGTCAGCTGACATTTCAGTGTGAATCGCTGTGACCTTCCTCCACCCTGTTCACCTCCACTTCATCACGTCAGCACACAAGATCACCAGAAGCAGCTCCTCTTCTCATCATCCAGATCCCAATATTCCCATATTCATCACCATCATCAGTGTCTAGACTCCATCGAGGGGATATCCTATTCTACTCACGCCTTGACTGCCCCTTTATAAATGACATCACAATGGGGTCTAATCACCAAAGACTTTTCACATTATGCATGTTCAATAAAATCATTGTCACTTAAAAAATTGAAGTCTCTCATGATTGAAATATTTTTAAGCAGCTAACTGCATTTAACATCAATCCCACTCCCACTAAAATGATCTGAAGCTCCAGATGTAAGGCTTGTAGCTCCATAAATCAGGAGTTTAGGATCTCCTCCAGATTTCTGAAGGTATCAGTGCAGGTAGTAGGGATGTGCAGAGAGTTCAGTATTTGTATTTGTATCTATATTTGTTGAGGCAGCAAAATTATTTGTATTTGTAATCTAATAAAAGTGGAAAGTCCTGTTTTTGTTTTTATGACACTTTTAATGTAAGTGTTCATGAATAAACTACCTTATGAAGGAGGTCCCCACACCGGGTCTCGAACTGCAGTCCCCTAGATCATATACGACTGTGCTGACTACTGAGCTAAAACTTTACTCATCACCTCATTGCAGACAGACCTCTACCTATTTATACACCCATTATTTTTATTTTCTTCCTGACAGCACAGCGTGTAACGTATAGGAGAGTACTTCAAAGACGGTTCTTGCTTTCCACTTTTCATTTATTGCCTATTTTGTACAACCTAACATTTTTGAAAAGAGAAGGGGAACAACAGGTTATGGAGAGTCCCTTGAAAGCACTTTGCGTGTGTCAGTAGTTCAGCTTTATCTCTGGGGAACACCCCCAACTCCAGGAGTGATGTCAAAATTAGGAAATGTGCGTCATGTAGCAGGTGGATGTGACTCCCCTCGTTGAGACCTGCTGATAGACGTAACAGCGGAGCAGAGGAGAGACACTGAGACAGTGATGTAACCGACCTGCATGCTGGTATTTGACATGTTTTTTTTTCTTCTCAAAAACAAATACTGTTTAAAATATTTGTATGGAACAAATATTCGTAAACAAAAAAAACAAAAAAAACAATATTTGTGCTTTGCTGAATAACGTATTTGTATTTGGGCTCAACCCTAGCAGGTAGTCATTATATGATCTGACTTCACATGCACTGCTGGGAAAATTCACAATTCAAATGTCTACATTGTATTTAAATGAATGAACTATAATCACATTATTTTCTTTTAGTGATTTTTGTATTGGGTTGAATACACTGTAATTAATTTGTAGCTGATACATCAGATTTTTACGTTGCACATACTGTAAATAGTTGAAGTTTAAAAATCTTCAAGGGGAATGAAAGAATCTAGCTCGGGGCAGTTTACACTTCATTTAATTTTAACAGATGAAGAGTATCTGGAGCAAATTCTGCCAAGTTTACTATGTACTTTAGTTTACTAGATAGAAATGAGAGAAGACGTGAGGTAGTTTGGAAGCTTTTACAGTTGACTTTTATGAGTGAACATCATGAGATGATTATTCTATCTTGTCAGTTATGAAGTTAATCCAACTTTTTAATACATAGAGAGATGATGAGTGTGAGATGTGTCATAGCATAATGTGATGAAGAGGATTTAACAGCTGAGGTGATGATGGGGCAGCATGAAAGAACAGAATGTCTCTGTTTGATAGATTTTACATTTTTGAGTCAAGATGAATCTTGAATGATTAAATATTTGTTTGACTCAGTAAGAGGTTGTTGAGGTGGGAGGTGGACTGTTTGACCTTCAGGAGGAAAACTGATAGAGACACTATGAACATCATAAATCATCTGTGTGTGTGTGTGTGTGTGTGTGTGTGTGTGTGTGTGTGTGTGTGTGTGTGTGTTCAGTGAACTGTATCAGTCTCTGCAGTAGCTTCCAGCTGCAGCAGTCAGTTCAGTTTCTGTTCAGTCTGACTGAGGGAGGTTTTTGTACAACGCTTTTTCACTGTGTGAACACATATTGACTGTTGATAACATGGAAACTCTGACAGTAATAAACTGCTGAATCTTCAGCCTGAACTCCACTGATGGTCAGAGTGAAGTCAGAGTTTGATCCACTGCCTGAAAAACGATCTGGAATCCCTGATGCTCGAGTGGTAGCATAGTAAATGAGAAGTTTAGGAGTTTCTCCATCTCTCTGTTGGTACCAGGCTAAAGCGTTGGAACCATAAACATTCTGACTGGTCCTACAGTTGATGGTTGTGGATCCTCCCAGAGCAGATCTCACTGCTGCAGGCTGAGTCACTGTGATCTGGCCTCTGGACTCTGAGGATACAGAGACAAAAACATAAAGCAGCGTCATGGTTTTGATGGTTTTGTCAGCTTCATTTCAGAGTGAGGATGTTCATAGAGGAGAGGAGTTTGATTCTCTGGACTTTACCTGTGAAGCAGCAGCAGAGGAGAGTCCAGATGAGGATGGAGATCAAAGTCATGTTTTTGATGAGGAGGATTTCTGTGGCTTCTGTTGTGATGAAGGACAGCTGTCAGTCATCCAGTGTTCAACTCTCAGGACTATAAACTCTCCCAGAGCACTGGAGCATGGTGCTGCTGATGCAAAGTGGCTCTCTATGGAAATGCTCTGACTGACTCCAACAGGGACTTGGATTACTCTGATGATGCTGTTTCATCAATGGATCAATCAATTTACCAGATTATTGATTATCTATGTGTCAGTGATCATTTTCTGTGTTTCATTTATGTTCTGTGAACAGATTGTCTTCAGAAATGTCTGTTTTGATTCATTTTACATCTACAACACTCAGTTTTAATTCTAGACATAATTTAAAATACAGTAAACATGAAACAAAATGATTAATTTTACAATAAAAATATAAATTATTGGCCTACTGTTATATATTTTCATATCATCCAGTTGTGTTTCACAGATTGAGGCTGTTTTTGTAGAGTTTGTTGTGTTCAAAGTCAGAGAGCCGTGTCTCTCTACAGTGAGAGGTTTTTGTACGACGACTCAGTCAGTTTGTATCACTGTGGTACACGTTCGGTGGAGGAACCAGACTGGATGTTGGAAGTAAGTTAAACTTTTAAAGTATTTTATTAAATCCTGAGTGATATTTAGTTTTTTGCACATATGTTTTCTCTAGAAATTGAAATTTCTGATTTTACATCTTAATTTCTAATTTCTGACCAACAGTTGTCCACCAGCAACAAAAATAAGAGTTTTGTGTTTGAAATTTAAATGATGAATCAATATATTCTAAGTGTTTGGTCCACAGTAGAAATCATGTAATGTTTTAGATTAAGGCTGAAATTTGAGAACTTGTAGTTTTAGTTTAATGAGACAAAGTCAGAGAGCCGTGTCTCTCTACAGTGAGAGGTTTTTGTACGACGACTCAGTCAGTTTGTATCACTGTGGTGGACTTTTGGTGGAGGAACCAGACTGGATGTTGGAAGTAAGTTTCTGCTCAAATATTAAATATCGAATCATCAGTTAAGTTTATAATTTCTGTGTCTGAACATTTGTAGTAGATATAAGTTTCCACTGAGCTGATCTAAAACACTTTAAAGTCTCAATTTTATTGTTCATTTCTCCTCTTTAACCTTGAAGTTGAACTCAAAGCAGCTTTACTGAACTTTTCTTTACATGTTCCAGTTAGTTTGTTAAATGTGAACAGCAGAAAAATTAAAGAACAACAATCCTACTTTTAAACATGTTTTTGAATTTTAATCTTTAAATCTCCAATTTGAGTGAAAGTTGAGTTAAATTTATTCTGAACAGTGTGGGTGATGATAAAAAATGCTGAACGTCTCATCATTTAAAATGACAGAAATTGTCTTTTAACGTCAGTTTGAAATATTTCTTTGTTCTGAAAGATATTTGTTTCTTTAATATGTCTCAACATGTTATGTATATTACGGCTGTCTGTTAGTTTTTGCTCATAATGTCCTTTAACACTGAATCTGATTAATTGTTGCTCTTTTGATAGTTTTGTCAGTAAATTTGTTGGTATAAATTCTAAAATTAAATCAAGGATGTCTAAGATATATTTACAAACTTTATATCTTTATTTTCAGTAAATAGTGTAAAATAAAATGCAGTAAAGAGTCATATGAGGACTCTCTCTGTGCT
Source organism: Thunnus maccoyii (assembly GCF_910596095.1). NCBI lineage: Eukaryota > Metazoa > Chordata > Actinopteri > Scombriformes > Scombridae > Thunnus > Thunnus maccoyii. Next base: position 2,641,012 of record NC_056547.1, read on the forward strand.
GATCTGCATGAGAGGTTTCTTAAAGGGAAGTGAAACAATGTGTGAGTGAGTGACTGGTGGAGCAGAAAAAACATCTGACAGAAACTCCTTAAAGGGGAAAATCCACTCTCACACAGTAAAGGTGTCCAAGTGTCTGGTGTTTGATTGACAGCTGTGTGGTCCCTGTCCTCTAATGTGATTGGTGTCTCCTAGGTGATGTCCGTCCCACCCTGACGGTGCTGCCCCCCTCCAGCGAGGAGCTGCAGCAGGGGAAGGCCACGCTCATGTGTCTGGCCAACGATGGCTTCCCCTCAGACTGGAGTCTGGCCTGGAAGGTGGACGGCAGCAGCAGCAGCAGCTTGGAGCAGAGCAGGAGCCCCGGGGTGCTGCAGAAGGACGGCCGCTACAGCTGGAGCAGCACCCTGAGGCTCCCTGCAGACCAGTGGAGGAAGGTGGTCTCTGTGACCTGTGAGGCCACCCAGGGCTCCCAGACTCCAGTCTCAGAGACACTGAGGAGAGACCAGTGTTCCCAGTCCTGACCTGACTCACTGCTACTGCTTTTACTCTGCTACTGCTCTCACTCTGATCTCTGCAACTATCTCTCTCTTTTATTTCACATGTTTCAGTAACAATATTTACTTGCTTGTTGTAATGTTTCAATATAATTTCAGTATTTCCAGACAATAAAGATCTGTTCATCAAATCACTTGTTTTCATCTTTATTATTATAAAAGTGTCTTAATTATTTTCTCTTAATGGTAACAGTAATGATGATAAATCCTGATAAAAACGGAGTTATAAATGTTTCAACTGCTCTATGAAGACTTCAGAAGGAAAATGTAAGATCACATAATGTATTGATTCATATACTGTATATTAGGAAAGTATTTACACTCAAACAACACTCTTAGATATTATGTGATTAATGCTACACAGTCATGGTGGTAGTAAGTCCATAATTTCTTTTCATAGTTTACAGTAAAGTCATAATAATTGTAGAAAATGCTTTGCTGGAGTCACTTCAGATTTGTCTGTAATAATTAGTAATTGAGTATTTTTAATGAAAAATCCTCCAATCATCTTATGTTACTGAAGTGTGTCAGTGCAAAGAGTCTAATATTTTTATTTTTTCAGATGTATCAAAAGCATATACATAATCTTTTAAACAAATTCACAAAACCCTCAGAAATATGTTCTAATTCTGACATAAAAAGCAAAATATCATCAGCATAAAGAGATATAAAATGAGTGTGATCTGACATTTTAACCCTGGACATTTATACAAACTGCTTCTACTGAAGAGCTGAAACGCAAAGACAAATGAAAGAGATGAAAAAGGGAAAGAATTCCAAGTTTTAATTAATTACGTAATCAATTAAATGTTTTTCGGTTTATATTATGTATATATATATATATATATATATATATATATATATATATGTATATATATATATATATATATATATATATATATATATACACACACACACACACACACACACACACACACATATATATATATATAATGATAACATTTTGTAATTTATTTCTAAAAAAATGCATGTTTGAGTATCTGTAAAAATAGTTAGAGAATGAAATAAATAAATAATAATAGTTTTAGTGTTCATGTGTTGTAGTCAGTAGATTAAACTTATTAAAGAATTGAAATCATACTTCAACAGAGGTTAGATTTGATGTTCAGCCAAATGTTTCACATTCTGTATTAATGAAAGTATTTAAAATAAATATTTTTCTGTAAAATACAGAATATTTAGTGTTAAAATGTTCAAATTAAATTATTAAAACCTCTGTTGTTTTTGTTTGAATGCAGCTGTTGAGTCAGATCAGTTCCTCTTAAGCTGAGGGAGGTTTTTGTACGACGTTGTATCACTGTGTGAACGGGAAGCTGTAACTCTGCTGACAGTAATAAACTCCTGAATCTTCAGCCTGAACTCCACTGATGGTCAGAGTGTAGTCAGTCCCAGATCCACTTCCACTAAAACGATCTGAAACTCCAGGCTGACGGTTTGTAGCTCCGTAAATCAGGAGTTTAGGAGCTTCTCCAGTTTTCTGAAGGTACCAGCCGAGGTAGCAATAATATGAATTGCAAACAGTTGAACTGCTTTTACATCTGATGGAGACAGTCTGTCCTGGAACAACAGACTGAGATCCAGGAGACTGAGTCACAGTGATTTGTCCTGATGAACCTGGAAAACATGAAAAAGAGGAGAAGGGTTATTGAGACAAATCCAGCTTGGAGAAAGATGATCAACATGAAAACAGAAGAGTATCATTTCTTTAACATGGAGAATAGATGGAAGAAGGTAAATGCTGCTTGTTTCAGTGTTTCTCCATCACAGCAGAACATCATTGTGCTGAACCTGGTTGCATCCTGAAGCAAAGTTTTCACAAGAGAGTCTCACCCTGAACAAGGAGCCCCAGGGTGACCAGCAGTAGAGTCAGTGACATCATCATTGTGCTGCTGGCGTGTCAGTGGCTCTGAAAGGTCTGGACAGCCACTGATCAACACTGGCCTCTTAACGGCTGGGAGCAGAGAGGCAGGACAGATATGCAAACACACAGAGTCAGTCAACTGTAGCTGTCCTCAACATATCATGCTGTATCCTCCTCACTGCTGGGACAACTCACTGTAATTTGTAGCCGATACCTCAGATTTTTACATTGTACATACTGTAAATAATTAGATGTAGACATGCTGATGTAATTGATGGCTTGTTTTGGGACTCACACATGTGTTGAATCAGGTGGAGTTTATATACAGACCTTCTAGGTCAAATGCTGAGTCAGGTCACAACCAACAATCACATTCATTTTATGTGACGGTTTGCTGATGATATTATGTTTTTTATTTCTAACGCTACAACAGTTTTACAAGCTCACATTTGTTCAGAAGGTCAAAGACATAATGTCAAAATTTCACAGGTGCACTCAATAAAACATTATTGGGAGAATAATTCAGAGGGCTTCCTCTTGATGTTAAAGCACCTGATATAATAGTTTAACACACAGTATATACACAACTTTATGGCCTTCAAAAAATTGAAAAAATGTGGGATTTAACAAGTTTTCAGACCTTGAAAGACATGTTTACAATATCTGACAGTATATCACATGGAATATGTGCACTCACAAGTAACTGTATGTAGACTCTCATTGCTCTGTGTTATTTAAAACATTTCATTCAATCTGAATTTTAATACTTTCAGAGTTTCATTCTTGATGTTTAAAATGGAATTAAATGCTATTTCCTCTTTGTGAAAGTTACATATTTATCTCAGCCATCATCCCTCCTCTGATGTCTCATTTGAGGTAAAATACAAGAAACATATAGGTAAAACTTTCCAACCAATTGTTACGATTTAGAGCTGAAAACACAAAAAGTCTTAGCGGTGGATTTTTGTCTATGAGTCTGTCTGAGTCTTTGGGTGAATCCCAATTTCCTTAAATTGCATCCACGTTTCTCTCACTTGCATCTTTTCTTTGTATCCTAGTTCTTCCCACTAAAGATGCAAAGAAAAGATGTGAGGAGAGAGGAAGTGCGAAAATATGGTTTTAGAGAAATGAGACGTCCTTTCCTCTGAAGTGTCACATGAGGCAACGTTGGTTTTGGACGACGGTGGCAGCTGATCAGCTGTCAGTCGGTTTTAACAGCTGTAGAGACTTCTGATGGAGTTTGTGTCTACACACATGTGCACTGTGTTAACACTAATAAAGGTTCACAGTTATCACTGCCAGCAGCTGTTTTCTCTCTGCAGCCTGTTACCTGTTTAACAAACACCTGCACATGAATAAAAACCTGCATTCAGTATTTATACTGTGTCCTGCTCAGAGACACAGGAACCATTTCAACTGAATGCATTTCTATTCTTTATTCATTATTTGAGTCTGTATTTGTTTATATTCTGGTTGTGAATTCATTATTTAATGACTCAGAAGATAATTAGGTTGACTTTTGAACACTGTAAATTATTTATTAGGCTAAATGTTTCAAGTAAAAAGGAAATTATATAACTCATATCACCCGATGCTCAGAGACTTTCAGCCTCACATGTGACTGAATGGAAATGACAATAAATGATGTAAAATAAAAAAGTGTTTAAAATGTGTTTCTTGCTGATAGACAGACTCTCTCTGACTTTAATTTATGTATTATAAAAGTTAATGGGGGAAATAACAGATCATGAAAAGAAAAATCTTTCTAATAAATGAAGAAAGTTGTTTATGGTTCTTTTGTTGATCAGACTGACAATTAACACAGATGTTTAACTGGATGGTGAATCAGAAAACAAATAAAATATAAAACTTAGGAGTGGTACACTTGAGTTTAATCTGTAATCTGTCTCCAGTCAGTGATGTTGTGATGTATCAGATCAGTCTGATCAGCTGCAGCGTCCAATCAATGTCTGATATCCAATAAGGAGGCGTGTCAGCTGATAAATGATGCTCATGGCTCTTCAGAGATCCTTCCTCGCTCCTCGCTCCTCATAGCAGAAATAAACACTTTGAGACAACCTTCTAAACTAAAGACCGGAAGGATTTCTGGGTCTAGCGAGGAGTGAGGAGCAATCAATTAAGCGATCAATTAAGGGATCAATTAAGGGAATTGAGATGCAACTTTTGACTCATGCCTTCACACATTCTGGACTAGCTGGTGCAATATCAATATGTTGGTGTTGCAGTAAAATTAAGTATTTTAAAGGCCTTTTCAAAAAATCTTTACACTTTATATCAAACTACACAAGCTTTTAATAAAATAAACTATTTGTGTGTTTACAGTCAGTTGTTTGTGGGCTCATACTGTAGTCGTGGAGTGTTTGGTGTCATATAATGCAGTTTGTTCAGTGACATTTACTGAATGGATTGTGACAAAGAATACATCATGTTTGGTGTTTCTATTACTAAAAGTATTTGTTGAAGCTTCATTGTTCTGAGATTTCAGTGCAATCTGTGGACATTCATGTTTCATGTATCGTGAGTTTGTTTTGTGGGTCGACATCAGTGGAGCTCACTCTGCTGGATGTTGTTGTGGTTTTAATGGTCTGATCGGGCTTCTTCACTGGATTTGTTCACTTTATTTGAGGAAACTTTCAGGATGGTGCAGGGATGGTCCATGGACATGGTCCTGTGGTTATTGCTATTATTATTACTAGTCATATCTCTATTATTATTGTTGTTGTTATTGTATTATTGTTGTTATTGTTCTTATTATGCTTCTCTGTGTCTCTCTCCCTCCATCTTTCTTTCTCTGTCAACCCAACCAGTCAAGGCAGATGGCTGCTTGGTTCTGCTTGAGGTTTCCTCATGTTAAACGGGAGTTTTTCCTTTCCGCTGTCACCAAGTGCTGCTCATGGAGGAAAAATAAATAGTACAGTCTAGACCTGCTATATGTGAGAAATGCCTTGAGATAACTTTTCATATGATTTGGCGCTATATAAATAAAATAGAATTGAATTGAGTGTGTGTGTGTGTGTGTGTGTGCGTGTGTGTGTGTGTGTGTGTGTGTGTGTGTGTGTTCAGTGAACTGTATCAGTCTCTGCAGTAGCTTCCAGCTGCAGCAGTGAGTTCAGTTTCTGTTCAGTCTGACTGAGGGAGGTTTTTGTACGACACTTTTTCACTGTGTGAGCACAGCCTGACTGTTGATAGAGTGATGACTCTGACAGAAATAAAGTCCTGAATCTTCAGCCTGAACTCCACTGATGGTCAGAGTGAAGTCAACTCCATTCCCTGCTCCACTTCCACTGAATCTGGAGGAGATTCCTGTAACTCTGTCTGATGTTCGGTGGATCAGAAGTTTAGGAACTTCTCCAGTTTTCTGATGGTACCAGGACAGATAGTATTGTGAACCAGTGTAGTGAGCAACTTGTCTATTAGCTTTACAGTCAATAGAGACAGTTTGACCAAGCTGCAGTGATTTGGCTGCTGGCTGAGTTAAGACAACATTTTGTCCAACAGACCCTGAGGAGAGAGAAGAAACACTGGACATGAGATGGTGAAACTCAGCTACACTCCAAATGATTTTCACATGACAGAAAAATGATTTTCCTCACCCTGAGTGAAGCAGAGGAGAGTCCAGATGAGGACGGAGATCAAAGTCATGTTTTTGATGAGGAGGATTTCTGTGGCTTCTGTTGTGATGAAGGACAGCTGTCAGTCATCCAGTGTTCAAGTCTCAGGACTATAAACTCTCCCAGAGCACTGGAGCATGGTGCTGCTGATGCAAAGTGTCTCTCTATGGAAATGCTCTGACTGACTCCAACAGGGACTCGGATTACTCTGATGATGCTGTTTAATCAATGGATCAATCAGTTTATTAGAATATTGTTCAGAATGTAATTTTTGCGCTTTCAGCTTTTACTCATATTTTCTTTCAGAATGTCTCATGTTTATTTATATGTATTTCTCGAGACATTAAGATCAATTTATCTTCAAAACATGAAATAAATGTACACATTCTGGAAATATCTGTCACTCAGGTGATGTTACTTGTAATTTTACTAACAGAGACTTGTTTTTTTGAGTGAGCCGTGTCTCTCTACAGTGAGAGGTTTTTGTACGACGACTCAGTCAGTTTGTATCACTGTGGTTCACGTTTGGTGGAGGAACCAGACTGGATGTTGGAAGTAAGTTTGTACTCAAATATTACACATAATGTTGACATTTAAAGCTTTAATGTGTTTAAATGTTTGTAGTAGATACAAATATCATCTGTGTTGATTTATATCACTTATATTCTCTTCTGTTTTAATCATGATGTAACTCAGACCAGCTTCAATAAACTGGTCTTTACACATTATTGTCAAACTGAAATGTGAACAGCTTGAGAAGAAAAAAGATTAAAGAACAATACTTCTACTTCTAAAATGTTAACAAAAATTAAAATTTCCACTTAATATTTAACTATTATGAAGTTGAATTAAAATTTATTTCAACGATGTAAAAATGAAAAATGTTTTCATATCTCTGATCCTCTTACTGTGATTGGTTTCTTACTGTAAGATAATATTTAGTGTGATTTATATTTTTTGGTGGTGGGAGCTGTGAGTATGAAAGTTTCTGATGCTGATTTGTGTTTTCATATTTTCTGTTAACAGGATATAATTGAGATAGATGTGATCAAGTATGAGGCCGAGGTCAAAGGTCATGACCAAGTAATTTCTAACCAAAAGTCCCCGGCCAATCTCTCTCATTGGTCGGTAAATCGATTGATTATCATTTTAAAACATTGGATCAAATCATAATATGGTAAGAATTGATGGAGAGAAGCTGTGATGGAAAACTTAATTGATTTCCCCCGAGACAATCATTGTCCAGAAACTGTTTTCCTTAAAGTGTTCTGACATATTTTCATTTATCTTAAAAGCTGCAATGTGCAAATTATTTAATCTATTTAATATGTGTGTGTGTGTGTGTGTGTGTGTGTGTGTGTGTGTGTGTGTGTGTGTGTGTGTGTGTGTGTGTGTGTTCAGTGAACTGTATCAGTCTCTGCAGTAGCCTCCAGCTGCAGCAGCCAGTTCAGTTTCTGTTCAGTCTGACTGAGGGAGGTTTTTGTACGACGCTTTTTCACTGTGTGAACACATACTGACTGTTGATATATTCATAACTCTGACAGTAATAAACTCCTGAATCTTCAGCCTGAACTCCACTGATGGTCAGAGTGAAGTCAGTCCCAGATCCACTTCCACTAAAACGATCTGAAACTCCAGGCTGAAGGGTTGAGGCATATCTAATCAGGAGTTTAGGAGCTTCTCCAGGTTTCTGAAGGTACCAGCTGAGGTAGCTACCAACACTTGAACTGGTTTTACATCTGATGGAGACAGTCTGTCCTGGAACAACAGACTGAGATCCAGGAGACTGAGTCACAGTGATTTGTCCTGATGAACCTGGAAAACATGAAAAAGAGGAGAAGGGTTATTGAGACAAATCCAGCTTGGAGAAAGATGATCAACATGAAAACAGAAGAGTATCATTTCTTTAACATGGAGAATAGATGGAAGAAGGTAAATGCTGCTTGTTTCAGTGTTTCTCCATCACAGCAGAACATCATTGTGGTGAACCTGGTTGCATCCTGAAGCAAAGTTTTCACAAGAGAGTCTCACCCTGAACAAGGAGCCCCAGGGTGGCCAGCAGTAGAGTCAGTGACATCATCATTGTGCTGCCGGCGTGTCAGTGGCTCTGAAAGGTCTGGACAGCCACTGATCAACACTGGCCTCTTAACGGCTGGGAGCAGAGAGGCAGGACAGATATGCAAACACACAGAGTCAGTCAACTGTAGCTGTCCTCAACATATGCCGTTTCCTCCTCACTGCTGGGAGAACTCAACATTTACATCATCCTCATGTAGATTAAAAAACTAAAGATGTTGTCATTTGTCATCCTCAACAATCAAATCCTAACAGCAAATGATCTTTTATGTGAAATAGTTTTTCTTATTTAATCAGATCAAAGTCCAACAAAAAATAAATCTGGCCATGAAGGAAGCACAAAAACATTTTTACAGCATCAAATACAATACAGGCAATAAAAAGGAGCAAAGAAAACTGTCACTCATTATACTAAAAATTATATATAATATACAGTTAAATTGCACATTGTACAGATATTTTAACTTTAAAGAATGGAGCTTAGCATAAGTTCAAGCAGGAAGACTATCTACTACTCATTCATTCATTCTCATTCCTCTCTCTCTCGCTCTCACTGCTTCTCCTGCTCTCGTATCAGTTGTTCATGGACGTTACTCTCAGTTAACAAATCAGATTCTGCCAGTATTTCTATCAGACTATCATGTCTTAGCTGCCAAACTTTAAATCTGATCTTCTCTCTGTCGTTGTCAGCTGACATTTCAGTGTGAATCGTTGTGACCTTCCTCCACCCTGTTCACCTCCACTTCATCACCACCACCAGTGTCTAGACTCCATCGAGGGGATATCCTCTTCTACTCACGCCTTAACTGCCCCTTTATAAATGACATCACAATGGGGTCTAATCACCAAAGACTTTTCACATTATGCATGTTCAACAAAATCATTGTCACTTAAAAAAATTGAAGTCTCTCATGATTGAAATATTTTTAAGCAGCTAACTGCATTTAACATCAATCCCACTCCCACTAAAATGATCTGAAGCTCCAGATGTAAGGGCTGTAACTCCATAAATCAGGAGTTTAGGATCTCCTCCAGATTTCTGAAGGTATGAGTGCAGGTAGTAGGGATGTGCAGAGAGTCCAGTATTTGTATCTATATTTGTTGAGGCAGCAAAATTATTTGTATTTGTAATCTAATAAAAGTGGAAAGAGGCTTAAAAATCCTGTTTTTGTTTTTATTACTCTTTTAATTTTAGAAAATTAAAGTGTTACAATAAGTGTTCATGAATAAACTACCTTACGATGGAGGTCCCCACACCAGATCTCAAACTGCAGTCTCCCAGATCATAGACGACTGCGCTGACTACTGAGCTAAAACTTTACTCATCACCTCATTGCAGACAGACCTCTACCTATTTATACACCCATTATTTTTATTTTCTTCCTGACAGCACAGCGTGTAACGTATAGGAGAGTACTTCAAAGACGATTCTTGCTTTCCACTTTTCATTTATTGCCTATTTTTTACAACCTAACATTTTTAAAAGGAGAAGGGGAAAAACAGGTTATGGAGAGTCCCTTGAAAGCACTTTGCGTGTGTCAGTAGCTCAGCTTTATCTCTGGGGAACACCCCCAACTCCAGGAGTGATGTCCAAATTAGGAAATGTGTGTCATGTAGCAGGTGGATGTGACTCCCCTCGTTGAGACCTGCTGATAGATGTAACAGCGGAGCAGAGGAGAGACACTGAGATAGTGATGTAACCGACCTGCACGCTGGTATTTGACATGGTTTTTTTTTCTTCTCAAAAGCAAATACTGTATAAAATATTTGTATGGAACAAATATTCGTAAAAAACAACAACAAAAAAAACAAAAAAAAAACAATATTTGTGCTCTGCTGAATAACGTATTTGTATTTGGGCCCAACCCTAGCAGGTAGTCATTATATGATCTGACTTCACATGCACTGCTGGGAAAATTCACTGTTCAAATGTCTACATTGTATTTAAATGAATGAACTATAATCACATTATTTTCTTTTAGTGATTTTTGTATTGGGTTGAATACACTGTAATTAATTTGTAGCTGATACATCAGATTTTTACGTTGCACGTACTGTAAATAATTGAAGTTTAACAACCTTCAAGGGGAATGAAAGAATCTAGCTCGGGGCAGTTTGCACATCATTTAATTTTAACAGATGAAGAGTATCTGGAGCAAATTCTGCCAAGTTTACTATGTACTTTAGTTTACTAGATTGAAATGAGAGAAGACGTGAGGTAGTTTGGAAGCTTTTACAGTTGACTTTTATGAGTGAACATCATGAGATGATTATTCTATCTTGTCAGTTATGAAGTTCATACAACTTTTTTATACAGAGAGATGATGAGTGTGAGATGTGTCATAACATAATGTGATGAAGAGGATTTAACAGCTGAGGTGATGATGGGGCAGCATGAAAGAACAGAATGTCTCTGTTTGATAGATTTTACATTTTTAAGTCAAGATGAATCTTGAACGATTAAATATTTGTTTGACTCAGTAAGAGGTTGTTGAGGTGGGAGGTGGACTGTTTGACCTTCAGGAGGAAAACTGATAGAGACACTATGAACATCATAAATCATCTGTGTGTGTGTGTGTGTGTGTGTGTGTGTGTGTGTGTGTGTGTGTGTGTGTGTGTGTGTTCAGTGAACTGTATCAGTCTCTGCAGTAGCTTCCAGCTGCAGCAGTCAGTTCAGTTTCTGTTCAGTCTGACTGAGGGAGGTTTTTGTACGACACTTTTTCACTGTGTGAACACATACTGACTGTTGATATAGTGGAAACTCTGACAGTAATAAACTCCTAAATCTTCAGCCTGAACTCCACTGATGGTCAGAGTGAAGTCAACTCCATTCCCTGCTCCACTTCCACTGAATCTGGAGGAGATTCCTGTAACTCTGTCTGATGTGTAGTAGATCAGAAGTTTAGGAGCTTCTCCAGTTTTCTGATGGTACCAGGACAGATAGTATTTTGGTCCAGAGTACTGATACACTTGTCTATTAGCTTTACAGTCAATAGAGGCAGTTTGACCAAGCTGCAGTGATTTGGCTGCTGGCTGAGTCAAGACAACATTTTGTCCAACAGACCCTGAGGAGAGAGAAGAAACACTGGACATGAGATGGTGAAACTCAGCTACACTCCAAATGATTTTCACATGACAGAAAAATGATCACCCTTCACTCACCCTGAGTGAAGCAGAGGAGAGTCCAGATGAGGACGGAGATCAAAGTCATGTTTTTGATGAGGAGGATTTCTGTGGCTTCTGTTGTGATGAAGGACAGCTGTCAGTCATCCAGTGTTCAACTCTCAGGACTATAAACTCTCCCAGAGCACTGGAGCATGGTGCTGCTGATGCAAAGTGGCTCTCTATGGAAATGCTCTGACTGACTCCATCAAGGACTTGGATTACGCTGATGATGCCGTTTCATCAACGGATCAATCAATTTACCAGATTATTGATTATCTATGTGTCAGTGATCATTTTCTGTGTTTCATTTATGTTCTGTGAACAGATTGTCTTCAGAAATGTCTGTTTTGATTCATTTTACATCTACAACACTCAGTTTTAATTCAAGACATAATTTAAAATACAGTAAACATGAAACAAAATTATTAATTTTAGAATAAGAATATAAATTATTGGCCTACTGTTATATATTTTCATATCATCCAGCTGTGTTTCACAGACTGAGGCTGTTTTTGTAGAGTTTGTTGTGTTCAAAGTCAGAGAGCCGTGTCTCTCTACAGTGAGAGGTTTTTGTACGACGACTCAGTCAGTTTGTATCACTGTGGTACACGTTCGGTGGAGGAACCAGACTGGATGTTGGAAGTAAGTTAAACTTTTAAAGTATTTTATTAAATCCTGAGTGATATTTAGTTTTTTACACATATGTTTTCTCTAGAAATTGAAATTTCAGATTTTACATCTTCACTTCTAATTTTTGACCAACAGTTGTCCACCAGCAACAAAAATAAGAGTTTTGTGTTTGAAATTTAAATGATGAATCAATATATTCTAAGTGTTTGGTCCACAGTAGAAATCATGTAATGTTTTAGATTCAGGCTGAAATTTGAGGACTTGTAGTTTTAGTTTAATTTGACAAAGTCAGAGAGCCGTGTCTCTCTACAGTGAGAGGTTTTTGTACGACGACTCAGTCAGTTTGTATCACTGTGGTTGACTTTTGGTGGAGGAACCAGACTGGATGTTGGAAGTAAGTTTCTGCTCAAATATTAAATATCGAATCATCAGTTAAGTTTATAATTTCTGTGTCTGAACATTTGTAGTCGATATAAGTTTCCACTGAGCTGATCTAAAATACTTTAAAGTCTCAATTTTATTGTTCATTTCTCCTCTTTAACCTTGAAGTTGAACTCAAAGCAGCTTTACTGAACTTTTCGTTACATGTTCCAGTTAGTTTGTTAAATGTGAACAGCAGAAAGATTAAAGAACAACAATCCTACTTTTAAACATGTTTTTAAATTTTAATCTTTGAATCTCTAATTTGAGTGAATGTTGAGTTAGATTTATTCTGAACAGTGTGGGTGATGATAAAAAAAAATGCTGCACATCTCTCATCATTTAAAATGACAGAAATTGTCTTTTAACCTCAGTTTGAAATATTTTTTGTTCTTAAAGATTTTTGTTTCTTTAATATGTCTCAACATGTTGTGTATATTACGGCTGTCTGTTAGTTTTTGCTCATAATGTCCTTTAACACTGAATCTGATTAACTGTTGCTCTTTTGATAGTTTTGTCAGTAAAGTTGTTGGTATAAATTCTAAAATTAAATCAAGGATGTCTAAGATATATTTACAAACGTTATATCTTTATTTTCAGTAACTAGTGTAAAATAAAATGCAGTAAAGAGTCATATGAGGACTCTTTCTGTGCTGATCTGCATGAGAGGTTTCTTAAAGGGAAGTGAAACAATGTGTGAGTGAGTGACTGGTGGAGCAGAAAAAACATCTGACAGAAACTCCTTAAAGGGGAAAATCCACTCTCACACAGTAAAGGTGTCCAAGTGTCTGGTGTTCGATTGACAGATGTGTGGTCCCTGTCCTCTAATGTGATTGGTGTCTCCTAGGTGATGTCCGTCCCACCCTGACGGTGCTGCCCCCCTCCAGCGAGGAGCTGCAGCAGGGGAAGGCCACGCTCATGTGTCTGGCCAACAATGGCTTCCCCTCAGACTGGAGTCTGGCCTGGAAGGTGGACGGCAGCAGCAGCAGCTTGGAGCAGAGCAGGAGCCCCGGGGTGCTGCAGAAGGACGGCCGCTACAGCTGGAGCAGCACCCTGAGGCTCCCTGCAGACCAGTGGAGGAAGGTGGGCTCTGTGACCTGTGAGGCCACCCAGGGCTCCCAGACTCCAGTCTCAGAGACACTGAGGAGAGACCAGTGTTCCCAGTCCTGACCTGACTCACTGCTACTGCTTTTACTCTGCTACTGCTCTCACTCTGATCTCTGCAACTATCTCTCTCTTTTATTTCACATGTTTCAGTAACAATATTTACTTGCTTGTTGTAATGTTTCAATATAATTTCAGTATTTCCAGACAATAAAGATCTGTTCATCAAATCACTTGTTTTCATCTTTATTATTATAAAAGTGTCTTAATTATTTTCTCTTAATGGTAACAGTAATGATATTAAATCCTGATAAAAACTGAGTTATAAATGTTTCAACTGCTCTATGAAGACTTCAGAAAGAAAACGTAAGATCACATAATGTATTGATTCATATACTGTATATTAGGAAACTATTTACACTCAAACAACACTCTTAGATATTATGTGATTAATGCTACACAGTCATGGTGGTAGTAAGTCCATAATTTGTTTTCATAGTTTACAGTAAAGTCATAATAATTGTAGAAAATGCTTTGCTGGAGTCACTTCAGATTTGTCTGTAATAATTAGTTATTGATTAATTTTAATGAAAAATCCTCCGATCATCTTATGTTACTGAAGTGTGTCAGTGCAAAGAGTCTGATATTTTTATTTTTTCAAATGTATTAAAAGAATATACATAATCTTTTAAACAAATTCACAAAACCCTCAGAAATATGTCCTAATTCTGAAATAAAAAGCAAAATATCATCAGCATAAAGAGATATAAAATGAGTGTGATCTGACATTTTAACCCTGGACATTTTTACAAACTGCTTCTGCTGAAGAGCTGAAACACAAAGACAAATGAAAGAGATGAAAAAGGGAAAGAATTCAAATATTAATTGATGACGTAATCAATTAAATGTTTTTTGGTTTATATTATATATATATACATATATATAATGTATCTAAAAAATGTATGTTTGAGTATCTGTAAAAATAGTTAGAGATGAAATAAATAAATAATAGTTTTAGTGTTCATGTGTTGTAGTCAGTAGATTAAACTTATTAAAGAATTGAAATCATACTTCAACAGAGGTTAGATTTGATGATCAGCCAAATGTTTCATATTTTGTATTAATGAAAGTATTTAAAATAAATCTTTTTTTTGTAAAATACAAAATGTTTAATGTTAAAATGTTCAAATTAAATTATTAAAACCTCTGTTGTTTTTGTTTGAGTGCAGCTGTTGAGTCAGATCAGTTCCTCTTCAGCTGAGGGAGGTTTTTGTACAACGTTGTATCACTGTGTGAACAAGTTGTATCTCTGCTGACAGTAATAAACTGCTGAATCTTCAGCCTGAACTCCACTGATGGTCAAAGTGAAGTCAGTCCCAGATCCACTTCCACTAAAATGATCTGAAACTCCAGGCTGAAGGTTTGTAGCATAATAAATCAGGAGTTTAGGAGCTTCTCCAGGTTTCTGAAGGTACCAGTGGAGGTGGCTACTAACACTTGAACTGGTTTTACATCTGATGGAGACAGTCTGTCCTGGAACAACAGACTGAGATCCAGGAGACTGAGTCACAGTGATTTGTCCTGATGAACCTGGAAAACATGAAAAAGAGGAGAAGGGTTATTGAGACAAATCCAGCTTGGAGAAAGATGATCAACATGAAAACAGAAGAGTATCATTAACATGGAGAATAGATGGAAGAAGGTAAATGCTGCTTGTTTCAGTGTTTCTCCATCACAGCAGAACATCATTGTGGTGAACCTGGTTGCATCCTGAAGCAAAGTTTTCACTAGAGAGTCTCACCCTGAACAAGGAGCCCAAGGGTGGCCAGCAGTAGAGTCAGTGACATCATCATTGTGCTGCCGGCGGCGTGTCAGTGGCTCTGAAAGGTCTGGACAGCCACTGATCAACACTGGCCTCTTAACGGCTGGGAGCAGAGAGGCAGGGCAGATATGCAAACACACAGAGTCAGTGAACTGTAGCTGTCCTCAACATATCATGCTGTTTCCTCCTCACTGCTGGGAGAACTCAACATTTACATCATCCATAACATAAAGGAGGGAAAATCTGAGGGAGAGAATTTCATTTGATTTCCATCAAGCAGTTAGAAAGACTGATGTGAATTCTGTAATTTTGAGGCTTATTATAGAAAAAATGTTTTCAGTTCATCATTTTGTCTATTGCGCAATTGTTTTTTTCCAAAGTACAAAATGTGAAACTACTCGTGTGAAAGTCCTCAAAATCACCACATAGATAAATAAAAAGTTTATAGATAAATTTAGGAGTTTTCCTCATTAAAATCTATTGAATACACTCAACATTATTATTATTGGTTTTGATCTTAACAAACCTTGAGCTGAATAATGCAACGATGTACAAAAATTAAAAACATAGAAGTCATATCAGTCCGACCCTCTCTCCATCCCTCCCATTCGCCCCCCAACCCCTTCCAGCCTGGTCGCCAGAATAAAACGTTGGCAGTTTACGTTTCTGCAAACCACAGAAACGTTGAACATCTACGTTTCAACATGTGTAATACGTAGCATATTAACATTTCACTAATACGTATCATCTCAACATTTCTAAAGTGACGTAGTTCACATGTGATCTATATGAGCTGATCTTTCTTATTATTAGGAGGAGGAGGGGTCGGTGGATGGTTAGTAAGTTTCTTGGCAGCAAGTTGGAAATCAGCAGAGAACACGGTTCGAGACCACCTCAAAACCAATGTCTGCTTCCAGTTTCAACCGACAAAAGCAGGTGTTTTTAGCGAGACGTCAGGACATTTGCAGCCGTATTTCTGGTGAGAAAACCGGCTTTTTTTTAGTGAGACATTGGCCGTTTTTATTTTATTTTTTATTTTTATTTTAACCCAAACCATGATCTTTCCCTAACCCTAACCAAGTGGTCTTTGTGCCTGAACCTAACCAGACCTTAACCACAGCGTTGTCACACCATAAAACATCATTATTCAACGGGTAGAAATGTTAATATGCTACGTTTGTAGAAATGTTGATATGATGCGTATTACGCGTGTTGTAACGTATATATTCAACGTTTCTGTGGTTTGCAGAAACGTTCAATGCCAACGTTTTCTTCTGGTGATTGGGTTGCCCCTTCAGGTCCAACTCCTAATTACTTCAGGATATGTACCTATACAAAGAGAGAGGGATAAGTTACAACAGTTCAGACTATTAAGATGAAACAAAAAAACAGTATAGTTGCAGAGAGGGAATAGATGACAGCTCTTGTGTATCAGTTTAGTTAAAAGAGTGGAATAGAGCAATAAATAAATAAATAAAATATAAATTTAACAAAGGAAACAAAAAAACTGACTCGCACATGACAGTTGGATTCAATACTTACGTTGAATGTTAGAAAACCTCCCAAAATCTTTTTAAACTCTCCAGGCTTTCCCTTCAAGTTATACATTATCTTTTCATTTGCTAGACACGATGCTAATTCATCAGTCCATCTAGCAGATGTAGGTGGATGTTCATCTTTCCATTGCATAGCTATACATTTGTTGGCTATGATGAGGGCAATTCTAATAAATTTGAGGTTGTTTTTATTGACTTTTATCATGGAGGTATCACCCAATAGAATTATTCTTGGTTCTGTGGGGATGGTTGTTCCTATGATGTCACTTAGCTCATTAATTATAGAGATCCAGGATGTATTTAGACATGGGCAGGACCAGAACATATGTATCAGTGTTCCTGTTCCAGTTTTACATCTTGGGCAGAACTCAGAATACTGAGGTTTTATTCTGTGCAACCTGTCAGTTGTGTAGTATATTCTATGAATGAGACTGTATTGTATAATTTTATGTCTACTGTTAAAAGAGAAATACTGACTACCAATACACAGTGATTCCCATTCCGCTTCTTCAAAATTACACTCAAGGTCTTCTTCCCATTTACGTTTCACTCCTAACAATTCCCACCCTATGATTTGATATATTCCTGAGTAAGTATAGGATATAAACCCTCTTACTCCTGAATACACTTTTAAATGAGCCAGTCTGAATGTGGGATGGAGCTGGTGAAGCAAATAAGAAACTGGTTCTAGGACAGACATGAAGACATCTATCAAGTCAGACGACAGGAAAAATGATTCCAACATTCATATTGATCTGTGATATCTTTGACATCAGGGAAATACTGGAGTTGTAACTATTTTATCTCAGTTTATTGAAATGTGGATTCCAAAGGATGTAGGAAAGACGATGACAGGAAGCTTGTAGGCAGGTTGTGGGATTGACTGGTGTAATGCTGTACTGATGTGCTGCTGAATAATAAAGGTTGTTTTACACCTCTCTGTGTGAGCGTCTATATTTACACAAATATTACACATAATTTTGACATTTAAAGCTTTAATGTGTTTAAATGTTTGTAGTAGATACAAATATCATCTGTGTTGATTTATATCACTTATATTCTCTTCTGTTTTAATCATGATGTAACTCAGACCAGCTTCAATAAACTGGTCTTTACACATTATTGTCAAACTGAAATGTGAACAGCTTGAGAAGAAAAAAGATTAAAGAACAATACTTCTACTTTTAAAATGTTAACAAAAACTAGTATTTAAATTTCTACTTAATAGTTAACTATTATGAAGTTGAATTAAAATTTATTTCAACGATGTAAAAATGAAAAATGTTTTCATATCTCTGATCCTCTTACTGTGATTGGTTTCTTACTGTAAGATAATATTTAGTGTGATTTATATTTTTTGGTGGTGGGAGCTGTGATTATGAAAGTTTCTGATGCTGATTTGTGTTTTCATATTTTCTGTTAACAGGATATAATTGAGATAGATGTGATCCAGTATGAGGCCGAGGTCAAAGGTCATGACCAAGTAATTTCTAACCAAAAGTCCCCGGCCAATCTCTCTCCTCATTGGTCGGTAAATGGGTTGATTATCATTTTAAAACATTGGATCAAATCATAATATGGTAAGAATTGATGGAGAGAAGCTGTGATGGAAAACTTAATTGATTTCCCCCGAGACAATCATTGTCCAGAAACTGTTTTCCTTAAAGTGTTCTGACATATTTTCATTTATCTTAAAAGCTGCAATGTGCAAATTATTTAATCTATTTAATATGTGTGTGTGTGTGTGTGTGTGTGTGTGTGTGTGTGTGTGTGTGTGTGTGTGTGTGTTTGTGTGTCTGTGTGTCTGTGTGTGTGTTCGGTGAACTGTATCAGTCTCTGCAGTAGCTTCCAGCTGCAGCAGTCAGTTCAGTTTCTGTTCAGTCTGACTGAGGGAGGTTTTTGTACGACGCTTTTTCACTGTGTGAACACATACTGACTGTTGATATAGTGACGACTCTGACAGTAATAAACTCCTAAATCTTCAGCCTGAACTCCACTGATGGTCAGAGTGAAGTCAACTCCATTCCCTGCTCCACTTCCACTGAATCTGGAGGAGATTCCTGTAACTCTGTCTGATGTTCCATAGATCAGAAGTTTAGGAGCTTCTCCAGTTTTCTGATGGTACCAGGACAGCCAGTATTTTGAACCAGTCCAGTGATCAACTTGTCTATGAGCTTTACAGTCAATAGAGACAGTTTGACCAAGCTGCAGTGATTTGGCTGCTGGTTGAGTCAAGACAACATTTTGTCCAACAGACCCTGAGGAGAGAGAAGAAACACTGGACATGAGATGGTGAAACTCAGCTACACTCCAAATGATTTTCACATGACAGAAAAATGATTTTCCTCACCCTGAGTGAAGCAGAGGAGAGTCCAGATGAGGACGGAGATCAAAGTCATGTTTTTGATGAGGAGGATTTCTGTGGCTTCTGTTGTGATGAAGGACAGCTGTCAGTCATCCAGTGTTCAACTCTCAGGACTATAAACTCTCCCAGAGCACTGGAGCATGGTGCTGCTGATGCAAAGTGGCTCTCTATGGAAATGCTCTGACTGACTCCAACAGGGACTTGGATTACTCTGATGATGCTGTTTCATCAATGGATCAATCAATTTACCAGAGTATTGATTAACTATGTGTTAGTGATCATTTTCTGTGTTTCATTTATGTTCTGTGAACAGATTGTCTTCAGAAATGTCTGTTTTGATTCATTTTACATCTACAACACTCAGTTTTAATTCAATACATAATTTAAAATACAGTAAACATGAAACAAATTTATTAATTTTAGAATAAAAATATAAATTATTGGCCCACTGTTATATATTTTCATATCATCCATCTGTGTTTCACAGACTGAGACTGTTTTTGTAGAGTTTGTTGTGTTCAAAGTCAGAGAGCCGTGTCTCTCTACAGTGAGAGGTTTTTGTACGACGACTCAGTCAGTTTGTATCACTGTGGAACACGTTCGGTGGAGGAACCAGACTGGATGTTGGAAGTAAGTTAAACTTTTAAAGTATTTTATTAAATCCTGAGTGATATTTAGGTTTTTGCACATATGTTTTCTCTAGAAATTGAAATTTCTGATTTTACATCTTCACTTCTAATTTTTGACCAACAGTTGTCCACCAGAAACAAAAATAAGAGTTTTGTTTGTTTTTGAAGTTTAAATGATGAATCAATATATTCTAAGTGTTTGGTCCACAGTAGAAATCATGTAATGTTTTAGATTCAGGCTGAAATTTGAGGACTTGTAGTTTTAGTTTAATGTGACAAAGTCAGAGAGCCGTGTCTCTCTACAGTGAGAGGTTTTTGTACGACGACTCAGTCAGTTTGTGTCACTGTGGTGGACTTTTGGTGGAGGAACCAGACTGGATGTTGGAAGTAAGTTTCTGCTCAAATATTAAATATCGAATCATCAGTTAAGTTTATAATTTCTGTGTCTGAACATTTGTAGTCGATATAAGTTTCCACTGAGCTGATCTAAAACACTTTAGAGTCTCAATTTTATTGTTCATTTCTCCTCTTTAACCTTGAAGTTGAACTCAAAGCAGCTTTACTGAACTTTTCTTTACATGTTCCAGTTAGTTTGTTAAATGTGAACAGCAGAAAGATTAAAGAACAACAATCCTACTTTAAACATGTTTTTAAATTTTAATCTTTAATCTCCAATTTGAGTGAATGTTGAGTTAAATTTATTCTGAACAGTGTGGGTGATGATAAAAAATGCTGCACATCTCTCATCATTTAAAATGACAGAAATTGTCTTTTAACCTCAGTTTGAAATATTTATTTGTTCTTAAAAATATTTGTTTCTTTAATATGTCTCAACATTTTGTGAATATTACGGCTGTCTGTTAGTTTTTTCTCACAATGTCCTTTAACACTGAATCTGATTAACTGTTGCTCGTTTGTTAGTTTTGTCAGTAAAGTTGTTGGTATAAATTCTAAAATTAAATCAAGGATGTCTAAGATATATTTACAAACTTTATATCTTTATTTTAAGTAAATAGTGTAAAATAAAATGCAGTAAAGAGTCATATGAGGACTCTTTCTGTGCTGATCTGCATGAGAGGTTTCTTAAAGGGAAGTGAAACAATGTGTGAGTGAGTGACTGGTGGAGCAGAAAAAACATCTGACAGAAACTCCTTAAAGGGGAAAATCCACTCTCACACAGTAAAGGTGTCCAAGTGTCTGGTGTTTGATCGACAGCTGTGTGGTCCCTGTCCTCTAATGTGATTGGTGTCTCCTAGGTGATGTCCGTCCCACCCTGACGGTGCTGCCCCCCTCCAGCGAGGAGCTGCAGCAGGGGAAGGCCACGCTCATGTGTCTGGCCAACGATGGCTTCCCCTCAGACTGGAGTCTGGCCTGGAAGGTGGACGGCAGCAGCAGCAGCAGCTTGGAGCAGAGCAGGAGCCCCGGGGTGCTGCAGAAGGACGGCCGCTACAGCTGGAGCAGCACCCTGAGGCTCCCTGCAGACCAGTGGAGGAAGGTGGGCTCTGTGACCTGTGAGGCCACCCAGGGCTCCCAGACTCCAGTCTCAGAGACACTGAGGAGAGACCAGTGCTCCCAGTCCTGACCTGACTCACTGCTACTGCTTTTACTCTGCTACTGCTCTCACTCTGATCTCTGCAACTATCTCTCTCTTTTATTTCACATGTTTCAGTAACAATATTTACTTGCTTGTTGTAATGTTTCAATATAATTTCAGTATTTCCAGACAATAAAGATCTGTTCATCAAATCACTTGTTTTCATCTTTATTATTATAAAAGTGTCTTAATTATTTTCTCTTAATGGTAACAGTAATGATGGTAAATCCTGATAAAAACGGAGTTATAAATGTTTCAACTGCTCTATGAAGACTTCAGAAGGAAAATGTAAGATCACATAATGTATTGATTCATATACTGTATATTAGGAAAGTATTTACACTCAAACAACACTCTTAGATATTATGTGATTAATGCTACACAGTCATGGTGGCAGTAAGTCCATAATTTGTTTTCATAGTTTACAGTAAAGTCATAATAATTGTAGAAAATGCTTTGCTGGAGTCACTTCAGATTTGTCTGTAATAATTAGTTATTGATTAATTTTAATGAAAAGTCCTCCAATCATCTTATGTTACTGAAGTGTGTCAGTGCAAAGAGTCTGATATTTTTATTTTTTCAAATGTATTAAAAGAATATACATAATCTTTTAAACAAATTCACAAAACCCTCAGAAATATGTCCTAATTCTGAAATAAAAAGCAAAATATCATCAGCATAAAGAGATATAAAATGAGTGTGATGTGACATTTTAACCCTGGACATTTTTACAAACTGCTTCTGCTGAAGAGGTGAAACACAAAGACAAATGAAAGAGATGAAAAAGGGAAAGAATTCAAATATTAATTAATGACGTAATCAATTAAATGTTTTTTGGTTTATACTATAAATACTTGCTGCTGGAATAAAAACACACAAAATGACAAATATATGTCACATGACATGATTAGTAATTTTACAACACAAATGATAATAAATATTATCATGATAACATTTTGTAATTTATTTGTAAAAAAAAATTTGTATGTTTGAGTATTTATGAAAAATGGTAAGAGATTAAATAAATAAATAAATAAATAATAATAGTTTTAGTGTTCATGTGTTGTAGTCAGTAGATTAAACTTATTAATGAATTGAAATCATACTTCAACAGAGGTTAGATTTGATGTTCAGCCAAATGTTTCATATTCGGTATTAATGAAAGTATTTAAAATAAATCTGTTTCTGTAAAATACAGAATATTTAGTGTTAAAATGTTGAAAATTACATTATTAAAACCTCTGTTGTTTTAGTTTGAGTGCAGCTGTTGAGTCAGATCAGTTCCTCTTCAGCTGAGGGAGGTTTTTGTACAACGTTGTATCACTGTGTGAACGAGCTGCTGTAACTCTGCTGACAGTAATAAACTCCTGAATCTTCAGCCTGAACTCCACTGATGGTCAGAGTGAAGTCAGTCCCAGATCCACTTCCACTAAAACAACGTGAAACTCCAGGCTGACGGGAATTAGTATTATAAATCAGGAGTTTAGGAGCTTCTCCAGATTTCTGAAGGTACCAGTGGAGGTAGCTATAAACATTTGAACTGGTTTTACATCTGATGGAGACAGTCTGTCCTGGAACAACAGACTGAGATCCAGGAGACTGAGTCACAGTGATTTGTCCTGATGAACCTGAAAAACATGAAAAAGAGGAGAAGGGTTATTGAGACAAATCCAGCTTGGAGAAAGATGATCAACATGAAAACAGAAGAGTATCATTTCTTTAACATGGAGAATAGATGGAAGAAGGTAAATGCTGCTTGTTTCAGTGTTTCTCCATCACAGCAGAACATCATTGTGGTGAACCTGGTTGCATCCTGAAGCAAAGTTTTCACAAGAGAGTCTCACCCTGAACAAGGAGCCCCAGGGTGGCCAGCAGTAGAGTCAGTGACATCATCATTGTGCTGCCGGCGTGTCAGTGGCTCTGAAAGGTCTGGACAGCCACTGATCAACACTGGCCTCTTAACGGCTGGGAGCAGAGAGGCAGGACAGATATGCAAACACACAGAGTCAGTCAACTGTAGCTGTCCTCAACATATCATGCTGTTTCCTCCTCACTGCTGGGAGAACTCAACATTTACATCATCCATAACATAAAGGAGTGAAAATCTGAGGGAGAGAATTTCATTAAGCAGTTAGAAAGACTGATGTGAAATGTGTCAAGGAAGAATTTTGAGGCTAATTTCACAGAATTGTTTTCAGTTTTTTTAACATGGCTGATATTTTGTTTTTCTCAAGTGCAGAATGTGCAACTAGTGATGTGAAAGGCCTCAAATCCAGAGTTTTACAGATAGATGGAGGTGTTTCTTCATTAAATGCGTTTGATTACTTAAATGTGTATTCTATTGAATACACATTTATTTAAGATATGTATCATTTCTTTATGTCCTTTGAGAATATAACTTCTCATCCATGTTATTTTCAAACATTTTGGAATGATGTGTTTGATACTCCTCTTCCTTGGTTAAACATTTTTAGATTTTCAGTTAAAAATGTTTTATAAGATGTTACCAAAAAGAAAAATGCTTAAGATATGGAGAATAACTGAGGATAATATTTATAGATTTTGTGGTGATGAGGAGGAGCATATTATGTGTTTACATTTATTTTGGTATTGTCCAGTGGTTTCATCCTTTTGGCAGCAGATGGCAAATTGGTTATCTGAACAAGCAATCCTTTTACCTTTATCCCCTCTCAATATTATTTGGGGTTATCAAGATGACAAAAACATGTTATTGAATATTATTGTGTTGCTTGGCAAGCTTTATATATTTGATTCTCCAAAAAAGCTGGTTTTGAGTTCCTTCATATTACATTTAAAACATTACTATTTGCAGGAAAAGATCATTATTAAATAATAATATTTTATTATTAAAGGCAGAGCAAAAAGCTCAGACATAAATAAATGGGAGATCTTGACAATATCAAAAACTTGGGATACTGAACTATGATTATTCTTTGTTATCATAAATTAACTCTTTTGTATTTAGTTCCTTCTATAAAATGATGTGTTTAATTTAAATTGCTGTATAAGTGAATGTTTTTGAACCACAATCACATATAGTGCTTGACATGTTTGTACATATATGTATGTTTGTATATGTGTATGTATATGTATATATGTGGTGTGTCTGTTGTTTTTGTTTGTGTTTGTGATGTAAGTTATGTTTTTGTTTGTGTGTGAGTATTGAATATGTGTTTTATGTTTGCGTAAAATAAAACAAGAAAAAAAAAAGATCTAATGTAAATTTAAAAATAGGAGTGAGAATAGTTAGAACACTTCTTATAACTTCTGATCTGATTAGTAACTGAAAGAAGGAAAAATTAGGATTTTGTGATGTTTGGTCAGATGTCATCAGCATACAAGCTGATCTTTTTGATGGTGTGAATGAAATGATGCCTGAGATGCCAGCCCGTTCTCACTCCCAACTCGTCACATATTGAAGCTTGGTCAGGACCCTGCACTGTCACATTTTAACGCACTGGGTACCCCTTTAGCGTCATTTTTCAACATGCAGGGTAGTCCGACAGACTTCTGTTGAACTCCCACAACGTCTGAAATAGACGCCATGAGACCGATGATGTCTATATAAGGTGACAAATTTCAGCCTGGTCACCAGAATAAAACGTTGGAATTGTATGTTTGTGCAAACCACAGATACGTTGGATATCTACATTTCAACACCTGTAATATGGAGCATATTAACATTTCAACAATACGTTTCATATCAACATTTCTGAAGTGACGTACTTCACATGACATCTATATAAGCTGACTTTCTTATTAGGAGGTGGAGGGGTTGTAACATTGGAAAAGAGTTGGAAATCAGCACAGGGCATGGTTCCTTGCCGGTTTTATTGTATTTTTTATTTTAAACCAAATCATGATCTTTCCCTAACCCTAACCAAGTGGTTTTTGTGCCTAAACCTCACCAGACCTTAACCACCATGTTTTCACACAATAAAATATAATTCTTTTTTAACAGTGACTGCTGTGATACTGCACGTTGAAAAACGACACTAAAGGGGTACCCAGTGCGTTAAAACGTGACGCTACGGGGTCCTGACCAAGCTTCCATATGTGACGAGTTGGGAGTGAGAACGTGTTGGAGATGCTGATGCATTTCCTAACGGAAGAAACCAGGAGTCCAAAAAAATCTAAAGAGGAGAAGAGAAACAAGTCCTCCATGTCTAATAAACATTTGTAATTATATTTGTGTTGATATATATTTACATTTATGATGAAAGATAGTGAATGATCTGTATATACTTATTAAAGACCTGCTGGTGTGTGTGTGTGTGTGTGTGTGTGTGTGTGTGTGTGTGTGTGTGTGTGTGTTCAGTGAACTGTATCAGTCTCTGCAGTAGATTCCAGCTGCAGCAGTCAGTTCAGTTTCTGTTCAGTCTGACTGAGGGAGGTTTTTGTACGACGCTTTTTCACTGTGTGAACACCCACTGACTGTTGATATAGTGTGCACCCTGACAGTAATAAACTCCTGAATCTTCAGCCTGAACTCCACTGATGGTCAGAGTGAAGTCAGTCCCAGATCCACTTCCACTAAAACGATCTGAAACTCCAGGCTGACGGTTTGAAATTTGATAAATCAGGAGTTTAGGAGCTTCTCCAGGTTTCTGAAGGTACCAGCTGAGGTAGCTGGTACTTTGACTGGTTTTACATCTGATGGAGACAGTCTGTCCTGGAACAACAGACTGAGATCCAGGAGACTGAGTCACAGTGATTTGTCCTGATGAACCTGGAAAACATGAAAAAGAGGAGAAGGGTTATTGAGACAAATCCAGCTTGGAGAAAGATGATCAACATGAAAACAGAAGAGTATCATTTCTTTAACATGGAGAATAGATGGAAGAAGGTAAATGCTGCTTGTTTCAGTGTTTCTCCATCACAGCAGAACATCATTGTGCTGAACCTGGTTGCATCCTGAAGCAAAGTTTTCACAAGAGAGTCTCACCCTGAACAAGGAGCCCCAGGGTGGCCAGCAGTAGAGTCAGTGACATCATCATTGTGCTGCTGGCGTGTCAGTGGCTCTGAAAGGTCTGGACAGCCACTGATCAACACTGGCCTCTTAACGGCTGGGAGCAGAGAGGCAGGACAGATATGCAAACACACAGAGTCAGTCAACTGTAGCTGTCCTCAACATATCATGCTGTTTCCTCCTCACTGCTGGGAGAACTCTACATTTACATCATCCTCATGTAGATTAAAAAAATAAAGATGTTGTCATTTGTCATCCTCAACAATCAAATCCTAACAGCAAATGATCTTTTATGTGAAATAGTTTTTCTTATTTAATCAGATCAAAGTCATGAAGGAAGCACAAAAACATTTTTACAGCATCAAATACAATACAGGCAATAAAAAGGAGCAAAGAAAACTGTCACTCATTACGCTAAAAATTATATATAATATACAGTTAAATTGCACATTGTACAGATATTTTAACTTTAAAGAATGGAGCTTAGCATAAGTTCAAGCAGGAAGACTATCTACTACTCATTCATTCATTCTCATTCCTCTCTCTCTCTCTCTCTCAGTGCTTCTACTGCTCTCGTATCAGTTGTTCATGGACGTTACTCTCAGTTAACAAATCAGATTCTGCCAGTATTTCTATCAGACTATCATGTCTTAGCTGCCAAACTTTAAATCTGATCTTCTCTCTGTCGTTGTCAGCTGACATTTCAGTGTGAATCGCTGTGACCTTCCTCCACCCTGTTCACCTCCACTTCATCACGTCAGCACACAAGATCACCAGAAGCAGCTCATCTTCTCATCATCCAGATCCCAATATTCCCATATTCATCACCACCACCAGTGTCTAGACTCCATTGAGGGGATATCCTATTCTACTCATGCCTTAACTGCCCCTTTATAAATGACATCACAATGGGGTCTAATCACCAAAGACTTTTCACATTATGCATGTTCAATAAAATCATTGTCACTTAAAAAATTGAAGTCTCTCATGATTGAAATATTTTTAAGCAGCTAACTGCATTTAACATCAATCCCACTCCCACTAAAATGATCTGAAGCTCCAGATGTAAGGCTTGTAGCTCCATAAATCAGGACTTTAGGATCTCCTCCAGATTTCTGAAGGTATCAGTGCAGGTAGTAGGGATGTGCAGAGAGTCCAGTATTTGTATTTGTATCTATATTTGTTGAGGCAGCAAAATTATTTGTATTTGTAATCTAATAAAAGTGGAAAGAGGCTTAAAAATCCTGTTTTTGTTTTTATTACTCTATTAATTTTAGAAAATTAAAGTGTTACAATAAGTGTTCATGAATAAACTACCTTACGAAGGAGGTCCCCACATCAGGTCTCGAACTGCAGTCTCCTAGATCATAGACGACTGCGCTGACTACTGAGCTAAAACTTTACTCATCACCTCCTTGCAGACAGACCTCTACCTATTTATACACCCATTATTTTTATTTTCTTCCTGACAGCACAGTGTTTAATGTATAGGAGAGTACTTCAAAGGCGATTCTTGCTTTCCACTTTTCATTTATTACCTATTTTTTACAACCTAACATTTTTGAAAGGAGAAGAGGACCAACAGGTTATGGAGAGTCCCTTGAAAGCACTTTGCGTGTGTCAGTAGTTCAGCTTTATCTCTGGGGAACACCCCCAACTCCAGGAGTGATGTCAAAATTAGGAAATGTGCGTCATGTAGCAGGTGGATGTGACTCCCCTCGTTGAGACCTGCTGATAGACGTAACAGCGGAGCAGAGGAGAGACACTGAGATAGTGATGTAACCGACCTGCACGCTGGTATTTGACATGTTTTTTTTTTCTTCTCAAAAACAAATACTGTTTAAAATACTTGTATGAAACAAATATTCGTAAAAAAACAAAAAAAAAACAAAAAAAAAACCAATATTTGTGCTTTGCTGAATAACGTATTTGTATTTGGGCCCAACCCTAGCAGGTAGTCATTATATGATCTGACTTCACATGCACTGCTGGAAAAAATTCACTGTTCAAATGTCTACATTGTAGTTAAATGAGTGAACTATAATCACATTATTTTCTTTTAGTGATTTTTGTATTGGGTTGAATACACTGTAATTAATTTGTAGCTGATACATCAGATTTTTACGTTGCACATACTGTAAATAATTGAAGTTTAAAAATCTTCAAGGGGAATGAAAGAATCTAGCTCGGGGCAGTTTGCACTTCATTTAATTTTAACAGATGAAGAGTATCTGGAGCAAATTCTGCCAAGTTTACTATGTACTTTAGTTTACTAGATTGAAATGAGAGAAGACGTGAGGTAGTTTGGAAGCTTTTACAGTTGACTTTTATGAGTGAACATCATGAGATGATTATTTTATCTTGTCAGTTATGACGTTCATCCAACTTTTTTATACAGAGAACGATGATGAGTGTGAGATGTGTCATAACATAATGTGATGAAGAGGATTTAACAGCTGAGGTGATGATGGGGCAGCATGAAAGAACAGAATGTCTCTGTTTGATAGATTTTACATTTTGGAGTCAAGATGAATCTTGAATGACTAAATATTTGTTTGACTCAGTAAGAGGTTGTTGAGGTGGGAGGTGGACTGTTTGACCTTCAGGAGGAAAACTGATAGAGACACTATGAACATCATAAATCATCTGTGTGTGTGTGTGTGTGTGTGTGTGTGTGTGTGTGTGTTCAGTGAACTGTATCAGTCTCTGCAGTAGCTTCCAGCTGCAGCAGTCAGTTCAGTTTCTGTTCAGTCTGACTGAGGGAGGTTTTTGTACGACGCTTTTTCACTGTGTGAACAACTGGCTTTGTAGAGTTTTGATACACTGACAGTAATAAACTGCTGCATCTTCAGCCTGAACTCCACTGATGGTCAGAGTGAAGTCAGAGTTTGATCCACTGCCTGTAAAACGATCTGGAATCCCTGATGCTCGATAGGTAGCACCGTAAATGAGAAGTTTAGGAACTTCGCTATCTCTTTTTTGGTACCAGAATAGACAGGGGTAGGAAGGGGAACTGCCACAACCACCATCAACCCCATGACTGACCCTACAGCTGATGGTTGTGGAGCCTCCCAGAGCAGATGCCACTGCTGCAGGCTGAGTCACTGTGACCTGGCCTCTGGACTCTGAGGATACAGAGACAAAAACATAAAGCAGCGTCATGGTTTTGATGGTTTTGATGGTTTTGTCGGCTTCATTTCAGAGGGACAGATGTTCATAGAGGAGAGGAGTTTGATTCTCTGGACTTTACCTGTGAAGCAGCAGCAGAGGAGAGTCCAGATGAGGACGGAGATCAAAGTCATGTTTTTGATGAGGAGGATTTCTGTGGCTTCTGTTGTGATGAAGGACAGCTGTCAGTCATCCAGTGTTCAACTCTCAGGACTATAAACTCTCCCAGAGCACTGGAGCATGGTGCTGCTGATGCAAAGTGGCTCTCTATGGAAATACTCTGACTGAGGTTTTAACAAAATGCGTCAGTGTTCATGTTTATGCTGATTTCTATCAGTTAATTCACGTCTACAAATGTCTACTATCTTATCCAGAACTGTAAAGGCTGTCAGTTTCATTTTACCACAAATTTAACATCATATATGAAACATAATTATTAAGTTTGGAAATTTGTGGGGTTTTGCTTTAGTGAGTTTCTGTATAAACCAGCTGTGTTTTACAAATACATAACGGTTTTAATGAGTTTCTTGACTTCATAACCAGAGAGCCTGCCTTTAAAACACCTCTCTTATTACAATTACTGTCCCTCAGGTTTCTTCATCTGCACATTTTAAAGCTTCTGATCACACTGATATCATCATATATTGTTTTATATCACAACATTCTTTAGATACAAACATGAGGGAATCACTGGTTAATTCACTGACAGACTTCATTCACGTCAATGTTGCTCTGACCTCAGTTTGGTCTCACAGAAAGTCAAAGTACAAACCTGCTGCTACATGATAAACAGTATATGTAAGGTCTGACCACACAATTCCTTATTCTGTAGTAACTACTTTCTTATCTAGTTCTGTGAAGACTGTAAACATGCGATAGTGCTCAAAAATAAAAATAAAAATAAAAAATGTTTCATTGTTTTCTGTGCAGCCAGTTGATTTAAAAGCATATTTCTCATATCTCAGTGTGTTACTGCTAATGATGAAAAAAACCCCAAAGTTTTGCGTTTATGCAGATGATATAATTTTCTACACTGAAATAGTTTAATTGATTGACATTTGAATGATTTGCAATTACACTGAGGCTGGTTTTAGTGAAAGTGATGTAAGGTTTGATAAAACTAAGAATATATATTTTTCTGGCTGTTGCCAAAATAGAAAATAAACATACGTTCTCTGTATTTGACTTTGTTGACATCTAGTTCCTGCCTCTGTTGCTACAGTATAAATCATCATCTCATTGATTGTGGTATGAATGTGAACTGCCTGAGCTTAGATTTGTAGATTTGTCAGTCTGGGTAATGTCCACAGATGAGTGATGCAGGGATGATAAATAACAGGAGTGAAGTACTGACAAGGTATTGTTATTTGTCTGTTATTAAAAGTGCCCTTTGCTGAAAGAACCACAGTTTATGTCCTCAAATGGAAATATGGATCTTAAAAGAACAGTTTTTTTCAGTGTAGTGAAAGAGTTAGGGTTAGGCTGTTGGTTGCGATGGTTAAGTTGAGGTTAAGGGGCAGAAGAATGCATTATTTCAATTAATGTCCTCAGTGTGATTGTGTGTGTGTGTGTTCAGTGAACTGTATCAGTCTCTGCAGTAGCTTCCAGCTGCAGCAGTCAGTTCAGTTTCTGTTCAGTCTGACTGAGGGAGGTTTTTGTACGACGCTTTTTCACTGTGTGAACACATACTGACTGTTGATATAGTGACGACTCTGACAGTAATAAACTCCTGAATCTTCAGCCTGAACTCCACTGATGGTCAGAGTGAAGTCAACTCCATTCCCTGCTCCACTTCCACTGAATCTGGAGGAGATTCCTGTAACTCTGTCTGATGTGAAGTAGATCAGAAGTTTAGGAGTTTCTCCAGTTTTCTGATGGTACCAGGACAGAAGGTATTTTGAACCAGACCAGTGTTCAACTTGTCTATTGGCTTTACAGTCAATAGAGACAGTTTGACCAAGCTGCAGTGATTTGGCTGCTGGTTGAGTCAAGACAACATTTTGTCCAACAGACCCTGAGGAGAGAGAAGAAACACTGGACATGAGATGGTGAAACTCAGCTACACTCCAAATGATTTTCACATGACAGAAAAATGATTTTCCTCACCCTGAGTGAAGCAGAGGAGAGTCCAGATGAGGACGGAGATCAAAGTCATGTTTTTGATGAGGAGGATTTCTGTAGCTTCTGTTGTGATGAAGGACAGCTGTCAGTCATCCAGTGTTCAACTCTCAGGACTATAAACTCTCCAAGAGCACTGGAGCATGGTGCTGCTGATGCAAAGTGGCTCTCTATGGAAATGCTCTGACTAATTAACATAATCATCACATTCTCAAGTGATATTTTTCTTTGCTTGCAATAATGCTGATA
This sequence comes from Thunnus maccoyii, assembly GCF_910596095.1. Classification (NCBI taxonomy): domain Eukaryota; kingdom Metazoa; phylum Chordata; class Actinopteri; order Scombriformes; family Scombridae; genus Thunnus; species Thunnus maccoyii. The sequence continues at coordinate 2,672,963 of NC_056547.1, forward strand.
TTCTCTTTATGTTAAATTATTAAAGACATATTCATCAAATCATATGTGTCCAAGGCAACATATAATTTAAAGAATGACTGCTGTCACATGTTACTGTGTTCAGTGAATCTACAGACACTGAGTTTGTCTCTGGGTATATTCACAAGGATTTTATCTTTTTTTTGTCACCATTTTACACATAAATGATGATATATTTTTTAAAGCCTGTCAAAGTAAAGGATGAAAGGAGAACATTTTAACAGAAGTATTGAGTCTGTTCTACATGGTGTCTTTCACATCTTTCACAACTTTCAGAGTATTGGTATGGATGTGTTTATATTCATTTTGATGTGGTTTGGGCTTTTTTTTAGGATGTAATTTCTTCCATCTAAATATATTACCACAAAATACATAACACCAATTAAATTTAAAATGGATATGGATCAATCAAGTTATGAGGTTATTGTACAGAATGTTTTTATGGTTTCAGTTTCCTCTCACTGAAAGAAAGTTATTTTACAATGTTTCATATTTATTTCAATATATTTCTACAGAAATTAAAATCAAATTCACTTCACACTACAATATAGAAAATATAATGACACTCAGTTGATGTCAGAGAGCCGTGTCTCTCTACAGTGAGAGGTTTTTGGTGGAGGAACCAGACTGGATGTTGGACATATGTTTCTCTGCAAATATCACATATAATTTTCCATGTAATACATAAATGTGTTTTTGTGTGTTTAAATAACCTTTGCCTTGACTTATATGAAAGATCTTCTGTTTTAATTTTAACACTTTGGTGATTTAGTTTAACTCAGACCACCTTCAATGAACTGGTCTTTACACATTATTGTCAAACTGAAATGTGAACAGCTTGAAATGAAGAAAAGATAAAAGAAAAATAAATATAATTTTAAAATGATTACCAAATTTACTTTTACATTTTGCATTTAATAGTTAACTATTATTAAGTTAAATTGAAATTTAACTTTAAAAATCATAAATGATCTGTGTGTGTGTGTGTGTGTGTGTGTGTTCAGTGAACTGTATCAGTCTCTGCAGTAGCTTCCAGCTGCAGCAGTCAGTTCAGTTTCTGTTCAGTCTGACTGAGGGAGGTTTTTGTACGACGCTTTTTCACTGTGTGAACACACCCTGACTGTTGATATAGTGATGACTCTGACAGTAATAAACTCCTGAATCTTCAGCCTGAACTCCACTGATGGTCAGAGTGAAGTCAGAGTTTGATCCACTGCCTGAAAAACGATCTGGAATCCCTGATGCTCGACTGGTAGCAAAGTAAATGAGAAGTTTAGGAGCTTCTCCATCTCTCTGTTGGTACCAGGCTAAATAGTGGTTTGAGTTATAAACATAAACATCCTGACTGGTCCTACAGTTGATGGTTGTCGAGCCTCCCAGAGCAGATGTCACTGCTGCAGGCTGAGTCACTGTGATCTGGCCTCTGGACTCTGAGGATACAGAGACAAAAACATAAAGCAGCGTCATGGTTTTGATGGTTTTGATGGTTTTGTCGGCTTCATTTCAGAGGGACGGATGTTCATAGAGGAGAGGAGTTTGATTCTCTGGACTTTACCTGTGAAGCAGCAGCAGAGGAGAGTCCAGATGAGGACGGAGATCAAAGTCATGTTTTTGATGAGGAGGATTTCTGTGGCTTCTGTTGTGATGAAGGACAGCTGTCAGTCATCCAGTGTTCAACTCTCAGGACTATAAACTCTCCCAGAGCACTGGAGCATGGTGCTGCTGATGCAAAGTGGCTCTCTATGGAAATGCTCTGACTGACTCCAACAGGGACTTGGATTACTCTGATGATGCGGTTTAATCTATGGATCAATCAATTATTGATATGATTATTGATTACCTATGTGTCAGTGATCATTTTTATGTGGATTTGGTTTGATGACTGCAGACTGATTTTTTTTTCAGAACGTCTTCTGTCTGGTTTAATTTAATGCTAACAGGATCAATTTTATTCTCAGACAAATTTAACAATAAATATGCAAATACCCCCACTGCTCTCTCTCCTAAAAAAACTTAGGCTTCCTAAATATAAGATCCATTAGTAACAAATCTTTTATCATTAGTGATTTTATTGTCTTTAATTACTGGACTTTTTTATGACCACCGAGACATGGCTGTCGCAGGGGGACACTGTTCCTCTGAACGACGCCACACCAACTGTATTTGCTTATTTTAATATATTTGGAGGAGGAGGTGTTCTTGCTGTGTTTTATAAGTCAGGTCTTAAATGCCATCTTGTTACTCCGTTTTTTTAACCTTACTCAATCTGTTCATGAGCCTACACATTCTAAGGGCCATACCTTGGATTTAGTTCTCTCTTCTGGTCTCTCTTTTGAGTATCTTAGTTTGTCGTCTTTAAAGTTTCACTCCTGATCTGCACTACTAGTCCCAACCCTACAATTAGCTCTCGCATTCTTAATGCTGGTTCCACTGTTAAATTCTGTGATGCTTTTAATTCTTTATCTTTTAATTTGTTTTTATCTTCTCTTAATCCTAATGCTCTTTTAAATTCTTTTAACGATCAGAGCCTATCCATCCTAGATCAAATTGCACCATTTAAAACAAGGACACAAGACTCAACCGGATGTTGAGCTCTCTGACAAATTTCTTGCTCATTTTATTAGCAAGATGGAGATTATAAGGTCCCAAATCCAGCCTGCCCCCTGCATTCTCTCCATTCAACATGATACTCCTGACACTTATACCCAGTTCCAACCTATTACATTGTCAGAGTTATATTTCCCACTGTTAGTCCTGTTATTCTGCACATTTTTAATAATTCCCTGACCTCCGGTTCTTTTCCTGATAGTTTTAAGCATGTTATTGTCCACCCTCTACTTAAAAAACCCAATTTGGACCTTCTGTCCTTAAGCAACTACAACAGCCTATCTCCAAACTGTCTTTTTTATCCAAGGTTCTGGAGAAATTCATTTAAAATCAGGTCACTAATGACCTACTTCCAGCTGCAGACAGAGGTGACTGCTCGATTTCAGTGCTTTTAGATTTAAGTGCCACATTTAACACTGTCAAATACAGTATCCTCCTAAATTGCCTGGAGACTTGGGTTGGCACCAAGGGCCCGTCTCTTAGTTAATTACGAACATACGTTCTCAATCAAACTTTTTCTGTCGCTCTGGGTATCTCCACCTCCACAACAGCTCAGTTTAATTGTGGGGTCCCTCAAGGCTCAGTTCTTGGCCCCCTTCTGTTTTCCTTATACATGCTGCCCCTTGGCCAACTTATTCGGAATCATGATGTGCTTTATCACTTTTATGCTGATGACATACAGTTATACTTACCATTAAAACCCTCAGATCCAAACAGCCTACTCAAATCTTGCCTTTCTGACATTAAATCCTGGATGTCCCAAAATTTTCTTAAATTTAATGATGACAAGTCTGAGGTCATGCTGTTTGGTCTCCCAAATTCTATCAGCTCTTTTGGTGCAAACCTTGGAGATTTGTCAAACAACATTACACAGGCTGCTAGGAGTCTGGGGGTAATATTTGATGCCAACCTCTGTTATGATAAGCAAGTCAAAAAATATTGTCAAGCTGTGTTTCTCTAAAATTAGGTCATTTTTATCTCTTGCCGATCTTCAAATAATTATACATGCTTTTATCTACTCTCGGCTTGATTACTTCAACGCACTTTATTCAGGTATCAGCCAGGGCTACTTCCACCATCTCCAGTTGGTCCAAAATGCTGCTGCTTGTCTCATTACTGGGACTAAAAGGTATGAGCACATTACTCCTGTGCTTGCCTCCCTATACTGGCTCCCAGTTAGCTTTTGCATTGATTTTAAAATTTTATTACTCACCTTTAAGGCATTAAACAGCCTTGATCCTTGTTACATATCTGCTTTATTGACCTGGTATGTGCCCCCTCGACCCTTCAGATCCGCAGATGGAGCCCTGTTTGTCACTCCCAGGTCACAGTTTGTGACAAAGAGTGATCAGGCTTTTGCTTTTAGAGCCCCCACAGTCTGGAACTCCTTGCCTACTGAAATCAGACACACTAAGTCTCTAGTTTCTTTTAAAACTAATCTAAAATTTCTTTCTTTGTGAAAGCTTTTGGAATTGTCTGATGTTTCATTTACTGTTTTTACACCTATTAATTGATCTTACTCTTTTATTGTTTTTGTTTTGTTTTGTTTTACTTTTGAGCATTTTATTGTTTTATTATTACTATTATTGTGCATCTCTATTGTTACTTCTGTGCTTCTGTCTTTACATCTTTACTTGCCTTATTTTTATCTGCCATGTTTTGTTTTATTTTCTTTTGTAAGGCACTTTGTTACATTGTTAAGAAAAGTGTTATATAAATAAAGTTTACTATTATTATTATTTATTACATGATTAACTGTGAAACATTGGGGACTTTTTAAAAAAAAATCATATGAAATAAAACATTTTCAAAAACAGGAACTTTTTGTAGAGTTTGTTGTGTTCAAAGTCAGAGAGCCGTGTCTCTCTACAGTGAGAGGTTTTTGTACGACGACTCAGTCAGTTTGTATCACTGTGGAGGACTTTTGGTGGAGGAACCAGACTGGATGTTAACTGTAAGTACCTTTAATTTCTACAAGAACGTAAATTCATCATTTATTGTATTTTCAGTTGATAAATTCAGGCTTTACTTGAACATTTTGGCTGCTAGTTTTATAAATTTTATATTTTTGCAGTGATCACTACAGGCTTCACTGTGATACAGATAAAAATCCGTCTGATCTAAGAAGTCTTTAGTTACACAGAAACTTTAGTTTAGACGGTTTCTACATTCATATCATTTATACTGTTATTAAAAAGTACAACTGCTTATTTGAAGACAATATAATTCAGTTTAACGTAGTGATTATATAATTTCATCTGAAGAAATCTACCAGACATTTATTTAGTGAGTGTTTTATCTGGAAACATTTCATGTGTTTAACTCAATCTTCCTCTCAGAATAATGAATTTCATCACATGTCACATTATAACCAGTGAATACCATAATATCACTGTAGCTGATTTAACCTCATGTTGTATTAATAGGATTAATTTTGTAAGTTGGAAAAAGTATTTTAGTGCTTAAAATATTTGTCATTAGTGAAGTCTGTCTGTTTTCATAGTTCAGTAGTGATGCCTGTGTAAATGAGGAGATTAAACACAAACTGTCACTTTAACGTTTTGGCTTCAACTTAAAAATATGGATGCTCAAATAAAAGTATTTCTGCCTTTCTGTAATGCATAATATTTACTTCTTTAACATTGATGTTTAAGTTTTTGAGTAAATTAAAGTAGTTGAAGAGTTGTTTGCTTGGAACCTTTTATCTTTAGTACTGAAACCTGTCTGTTGCCATGGTTCATCAGTGATGCCTGTCTGTTGCCATGGTTACTGAGCTCAGAGAGGGAAGTGAAACACTGAAGACCAGTTTTATCCAGTCTGAGGAAGACCAACAGAACCAGCAGCCTCCTCTGCTGCAACCAACAGGGTGGAGTTTATTTTCTCTTTGCATGAACTTTCTTCATGTTGTCTCTCTGTCTCCTCCTCCAGTGGGTCGAGTCACCCCCACCCTGACGGTGCTGCCCCCCTCCAGCGAGGAGCTGCAGCAGGGGAAGGCCACGCTCGTGTGTCTGGCCAACAAGGGCTACCCCTCAGACTGGAGTCTGGCCTGGAAGGTGGACGGCAGCAGCAGCAGCAGCTTGGAGCAGAGCAGGAGCCCCGGGGTGCTGCAGAAGGACGGCCGCTACAGCTGGAGCAGCACCCTGAGGCTCCCTGCAGACCAGTGGAGGAAGGTGGGCTCTGTGACCTGTGAGGCCACCCAGGGCTCCCAGACTCCAGTCTCAGAGACACTGAGGAGAGACCAGTGTTCCCAGTCCTGACCTGACTCACTGCTACTGCTTTTACTCTGCTACTGCTCTCACTCTGATCTCTGCAACTGTCTCTCTCTTTTATTTCACATGTTTCAGTAACAATATTTACTTGCTTGTTGTAATGTTTCAATATAATTTCAGTATTTCCAGACAATAAAGATCTGTTCATCAAATCACTTGTTTTCATCTTTATTATTATAAATGTGTCTTAATTATTTTCTCTTAATGGTAACCGTAATGATATTAAATCCTGATAAAAACTGAGTTATAAATGTTTCAACTGCTCTATGAAGACTTCAGAAAGAAAACGTAAGATCACATAATGTATTGATTCATATACTGTATATTAGGAAAGTATTTACACTCAAACAACACTCTTAGATATTATGTGATTAATGCTACACAGTCATGGTGGTAGAAAGTCCATAATTTGTTTTCATAGTTTACAGTAAAGTCATAATAATTGTAGAAAATGCTTTGCTGGAGTCACTTCAGATTTGTCTGTAATAATTAGTAATTGAGTATTTTTAATGAAAAATCCTCCAATCATCTTATGTTACTGAAGTGTGTCAGTGCAAAGAGTCTAATATTTTTATTTTTTCAGATGTATTAAAAGCATATACATAATCTTTTAAACAAAATCACAAAACCCTCAGAAATATGTTCTAATTCTGAAATAAAAAGCAAAATATCATCAGCATAAAGAGATATAAAATGAGTGTGATCTGACATTTTAACCCTGGACATTTTTACAAACTGCTTCTGCTGAAGAGCTGAAACACAAAGACAAATGAAAGAGATGAAAAAGGGAAAGAATTCAAGTTTTAATTAATTTCATAATCAATTAAATGTTTTTTGATTTATATTATATATATATACATATATATATATATGATGATAACCTTTTTGGTAATTTATTTCTAAAAAAATGTATGTCTGAGTTTGTGTAAAAAAATAGTTAGAGATGAAATAAATAAATAATAATAGCTTTAGTGTTCATGTGTTGTAGTCAGTAGATTAAACTTATTAAAGAATTTAAATCATACTTCAACAGAGGTTAGATTTGATGTTCAGCCAAATGTTTCATATTCTGTATTAATGAAAGTATTTAAAATAAATCTTTTTTTTGTAAAATACAAAATGTTTAATGTTAAAATGTTCAAATTAAATTATTAAAACCTCTGTTGTTTTAGTTTGAGTGCAGCTGTTGAGTGAGATCAGTTCCTCTTCAGCTGAGGGAGGTTTTTGTACGACGTTGTATCACTGTGTGAACGGGTAGCTGTTACCCTTCTGACAGTAATAAACTCCTGAATCTTCAGCCTGAACTCCACTGATGGTCAGAGTGAAGTCAGTCCCATATCCACTTCCACTAAAACGATCTGAAACTCCAGGCTGACGGTTTGTAGCTTGATAAATCAGAAGTTTAGGAGCTTGTCCAGATTTCTGAAGGTACCAGTTGAGGTAGCTACCAACACTTGAACTGGTTTTACATCTGATGGAGACAGTCTGTCCTGGAACAACAGACTGAGATCCAGGAGACTGAGACACAGTGATTTGTCCTGATGAACCTGGAAAACATGAAAAAGAGGAGAAGGGTTATTGAGACAAATCCAGCTTGGAGAAAGATGATCAACATGAAAACAGAAGAGTATCATTTCTTGAACATGGAGAATAGATGGAAGAAGGTAAATGCTGCTTGTTTCAGTGTTTCTCCATCACAGCAGAACATCATTGTGGTGAACCTGGTTGCATCCTGAAGCAAAGTTTTCACAAGAGAGTCTCACCCTGAACAAGGAGCCCCAGGGTGGCCAGCAGTAGAGTCAGTGACATCATCATTGTGCTGCCGGCGGCGTGTCAGTGGCTCTGAAAGGTCTGGACAGCCACTGATCAACACTGGCCTCTTAACGGCTGGGAGCAGAGAGGCAGGACAGATATGCAAACACACAGAGTCAGTGAACTGTAGCTGTCCTCAACGTATCATGCTGTTTCCTCCTCACTGCTGGGAGAACTCAACATTTACATCATCCATAACATAAAGGAGTGACAATCTGAGGGAGAGAACTTCATTAAGCAGTTAGAAAGACTGATGTGAAATGTGTAAAGGAAGAATTTTGAGGCTAATTTCACAGAATTGTTTTCAGTTTTTTTAACATGGTTGATATTTTCAAGTGCAGAATGTGCAACTAGTGATGTGAAAGGCCTCAAATCCAGAGTTTTACAGATATATGGAGGTGTTTCTTCATTAAATGTGTTTGATTTAATAAATGTGTATTCTATTGAATACACATTTATTTAAGATATGTATCATTTCTTTATGTCCTTTGAGAATATAACTTCTCATCCATATTATTTTCAAACCTATTGGAATGATGTGTTTGATACTCCTCTTCCTTGGTCAAACATTTTTAGATGTATTTACTCGTCATCTTGCTCTACTTATTTATGGGCCTTTCAGTTAAAAACATTTTATAAGATGTTACCAACAAGAAAAATGCTTAAGATATGGAGAATAACTGAGGATAATATCTGTAGATTTTGTGGTGATGAGGAGGAGGATATTATGTGTTTATTTTGGTATTGTCCAATGGTTTCATCCTTTTGGCAGCAGGTGGCAAATTGGTTATCTGAACAAGCAATCCTTTTACCTTTATCCCCTCTCAATATTATTTGGGGTTATCAAGATGATAAAAACATGTTATTGAATATTATTGTGCTGCTTGGCAAGCTTTATATATTTGATTCTCCAAAACAGCTGGTTTTGAGTTCCTTCATATTACATTTAAAACATTAATATTTGCAGGAAAAGATCATTATTAAATAATAATATATTATTATTAAAGGCAGAGCAAAAAGCTCAGACATAAATAAATGGGAGATCTTGACAATATCAAAAACTTGGGATACAGAACTATGATTATTCTATGTTATCATAAATTAACATTATCTCTTTTTTATTTAGTTCCTTCTATAAAATGATGTGTTTAACTTAAATTGCTGTATAAGTGAATGTTTTTGAACCACAACCATATATAGTGCTTGACGTGTTTGTACATATATGTATGTTTGTATATGTGTATATATATATGTATATATGTGGTATGTCTGTTGTTTTTGTTTATGTGTGTGTGAGTATTGAATATGTGTTTTCTGTTTGTGTAAAATAAAACAAGAAAAAAAAAGATCTATTGAAAATTTAAAAATAGGAGTGAGAATAGTTAGAACACTTCTTATAACTTCTGATCTGATTAGTAACTGAAAGAAGGAAAAATTAGGATTTTGTGATGTTTGGTTGGATGTCATCAGCATACAAGCTGATCTTTTTAATGGTGTGAATGAAATGATGCCTGAGATGCCAGCCCGTTCTCACTCACAACTAACCCTAACCCCAACCCAAGCTTCCGTATGTGACGAGTTGGAGTGAGAACGTGTTGGAGATGCTGATGCATTTCCTAACGGAAGAAACCAGGAGTCCAAAAAAATCTAAAGAGGAGAAGAGAAACAAGTCCTCCATGTCTAATAAACATTTGTAATTATATTTATATTGATATATATTCACATTTATGATGGAAGATAGTAAACGATCTGTATATACTTGTTAAAGACCTACTGGTGTCTGTGTGTGTGCGTGTGTGTGTGTGTGTGTGTGTGTGTGTGTGTGTGTGTGTGTGTGTGTGTGTTCAGTGAACTGTATCAGTCTCTGCAGTAGCTTCCAGCTGCAGCAGTCAATTCAGTTTCTGTTCAGTCTGACTGAGGGAGGTTTTTGTACGACGCTTTTTCACTGTGTGAACACATACTGACTGTTGATTTCATGATAACTCTGACAGTAATAAACTGCTGAATCTTCAGCCTGAACTCCACTGATGGTCAGAGTGAAGTCAGAGTTTGATCCACTGCCTGAAAAACGATCTGGAATCCCTGATGCTCGATAGGTAGCCACGTAAATGAGAAGTTTAGGAGTTTCTCCATCTCTCTGTTGGTACCAGGCTAAACGGTTTGAACTATAAACATTCTGACTGGTCCTACAGCTGATGGTTGTGGATCCTCCCAGAGCAGATCTCACTGCTGCAGGCTGAGTCACTGTGACCTGGCCTCTGGACTCTGAGGATACAGAGACAAAAACATAAAGCAGCGTCATGGTTTTGATGGTTTTGATGGTTTTGTCAGCTTCATTTCAGAGGGACGGATGTTGATAGAGGAGAGGAGTTTGATTCTCTGGACTTTACCTGTGAAGCAGCAGCAGAGGAGAGTCCAGATGAGGACGGAGATCAAAGTCATGTTTTTGATGAGGAGGATTTCTGTGGCTTCTGTTGTGATGAAGGACAGCTGTCAGTCATCCAGTGTTCAACTCTCAGGACTATAAACTCTCCCAGAGCACTGGAGCATGGTGCTGCTGATGCAAAGTGGCTCTCTATGGAAATGCTCTGACTGACTCCATCAAGGACTTGGATTACTCTGATGATGCTGTTTCATCAATGGATCAATCAATTTAGCAGAATATTGATTAACTATGTGTCACTGATCATTTTCTGTGTTTCATTTATGTTCTGTGAACAGATTGTCTTCAGAAATGTCTGTTTTGATTCATTTTACATCTACAACACTCAGTTTTCATTCAAGACATAATTTAAAATACAGTAAACATGAAACAAAATGATTAATTTTAGAATAAGAATATAAATTATTGGCCTACTGTTATATATTTTCATATCATCCAGTTGTGTTTCACAGACTGAGACTGTTTTTGTTGAGTTTGTTGTGTTCAAAGTCAGAGAGCCGTGTCTCTCTACAGTGAGAGGTTTTTGTACGACGACTCAGTCAGTTTGTATCACTGTGGAACACGTTCGGTGGAGGAACCAGACTGGATGTTGGAAGTAAGTTAAACTTTTAAAGTATTTTATTAAATCCTGAGTGATATTTAGGTTTTTGCACATATGTTTTCTCTAGAAATTGAAATTTCAGATTTTACATCTTCACTTCTAATTTTTGACTACAGTTGTCCACCAGCAACAAAAATAAGAGTTTTGTGTTTGAAATTTAAATGATGAATCAATATATTCTAAGTGTTTGGTCCACAGTAGAAATCATGTAATGTTTTAGATTCAGGCTGAAATTTGAGGACTTGTAGTTTTAGTTTAATGTGACAAAGTCAGAGAGCCGTGTCTCTCTACAGTGAGAGGTTTTTGTACAACGACTCAGTCAGTTTGTATCACTGTGGTTGACTTTTGGTGGAGGAACCAGACTGGATGTTGGAAGTAAGTTTCTGCTCAAATATTAAATATCGAATCATCAGTTAGGTTTATAATTTCTGTGTCTGAACATTTGTAGTAGATATAAGTTTCCACTGAGCTGATCTAAAACACTTTAAAGTCTCAATTTTATTGTTCATTTCTCCTCTTTAACCTTGAAGTTGAACTCAAAGCAGCTTTACTGAACTTTTCTTTACATGTTCCAGTTAGTTTGTTAAATGTGAACAGCAGAAAGATTAAAGAACAACAATCCTACTTTAAACATGTTTTTAAATTTTAATCTTTAATCTCCAATTTGAGTGAATGTTGAGTTAAATTTATTCTGAACAGTGTGGGTGATGATAAAAAATGCTGCACATCTCTCATCATTTAAAATGACAGAAATTGTCTTTTAACCTCAGTTTGAAATATTTCTTTGTTCTTAAAGATATTGGTTTCTTTAATATGTCTCAACATGTTGTGTATATTACGGCTGTCTGTTAGTTTTTCCTCATAATGTCCTTTAACACTGAATCTGATTAACTGTTGCTCTTTTGATAGTTTTGTCAGTAAAGTTGTTGGTATAAATTCTAAAATTAAATCAAGGATGTCTAAGATATATTTACAAACTTTATATCTTTATTTTCAGTAACTAGTGTAAAATAAAATGCAGTAAAGAGTCATATGAGGACTCTTTCTGTGCTGATCTGCATGAGAGGTTTCTTAAAGGGAAGTGAAACAATGTGTGAGTGAGTGACTGGTGGAGCAGAAAAAACATCTGACAGAAACTCCTTAAAGGGGAAAATCCACTCTCACACAGTAAAGGTGTCCAAGTGTCTGGTGTTTGATTGACAGCTGTGTGGTCCCTGTCCTCTAATGTGATTGGTGTCTCCTAGGTGATGTCCGTCCCACCCTGACAGTGCTGCCCCCCTCCAGCGAGGAGCTGCAGCAGGGGAAGGCCACGCTCATGTGTCTGGCCAACAATGGCTTCCCCTCAGACTGGAGTCTGGCCTGGAAGGTGGATGGCAGCAGCAGCAGCAGCTTGGAGCAGAGCAGGAGCCCCGGGGTGCTGCAGAAGGACGGCCGCTACAGCTGGAGCAGCACCCTGAGACTCCCTGCAGACCAGTGGAGGAAGGTGGGCTCTGTGACCTGTGAGGCCACCCAGGGCTCCCAGACTCCAGTCTCAGAGACACTGAGGAGAGACCAGTGTTCCCAGTCCTGACCTGACTCACTGCTACTGCTTTTACTCTACTACTGCTCTCACTCTGATCTCTGCAACACTGTTTGTTTCTCCCTCTGTCTCTTTAAATGTTGCAGTGGTGATTTTTCTTGCTTACTGATTTGAATATTTCAAGAAAATAAAGATTTTTTCGTCAAATAAATATGTGCAGCTTCATTATTATTGGTAGTAGCAGTAATATTACAATCATATTAAGCTCTCTTATTGATAGCAGTGTTTGTTTCCATTAAATGTACAAAAATGTAGCTCTCCTCAAGATAAATGGACATACCAGGCAGCAGAGTAACACATGTATGCTGAAAATTGAAGAGGTCCAATGTCCTCAGTCCCAATTAGCTGAATTTTCAGCTGAGAGGTTTGACAGTCTGATCAGCTGATTTTCAGTTAAAAAGTAAAAACTGACATATCTATCAGACTTGAGCATGCTTCAGTTCATATTACAGATTTCTAAAGTGACATCAGGGTGTTCTAAATAGTCAATTTCAAAATAAGTTTTAACATCATGTCTTTTCTTTGATTTGCTGTTCTGAGAAAAGCAAAACCTTGTGAATATATCTGAGCTTGTTAAACTGTTGCAGCAATAGAAATAAAAAAAACATAATATCATCAGCATACAATCACATAAAATTAATGTGATCTTTGGTTTTGACCTGTGACATATTGACATATATTTAATTTAATTTAATTTAATTTAAATATTTAATGCAAATTAAATTGATGACAAAGGACACCCTTTTCATGTCCCTGTTTCACTGTCAAACCTGGAGGACTTGAACACATGTACAGAAAGCTGAGGTGTGGTGGACCTAGATGTAATACCTGACAGAGAGCAGGAGACGTGTAGTAAGAGTCTCTGTTTTGACCAGGACCAGTCTTAACCTTTTTCAACTGATATTTGTCTTTGGCCCTGTTACACCTGGTATTAACATGTGTCTCGGGTGATTTGATCACAAGTTGACAGCTTTAAGTACGTCTGTTTACACCTGGTATTAACATGCATCTCCACATGCGTCCTGAGTGACCACTTGTGATCGGATCTCACTTCCCCGCTCTACATGCAAATAAACACCGACATCATTTCCGTTTGCAAAGACCAAATTTGTTCGTTAATAACCGGTGGGAGGACCTGCTTGATAACAGGATAAATATTCAGGATATATATAAATATTCCGTGTCGGCATAGAGAGAGAGAGAGAGAGAGAGAGAGAGAGAGAGAGAGAGAGAGAGAGAATTATATGCAGCAATCTCCCTGCAGCTGCATCACTCCATTGAGAGACACTGTGCACATTTACGCACAAGACACAGCAGCATAACTTCACTGATTATTTAAGTCTCTGACTCGCTGCCAGGGTCGGTCAGGATCTAATATTAATTAATGTTCTGTGTTCTTCTACACATCCAATAGGTCAGCTGTTAGACACGCAGTCCAGGTTCATACTGTTTGGAGTAAAGCAGTCGTCCTCCTGATAAATCTGAGCTCATTATGTGGAGCAGCGCAACAAAATTAAAAATTGTTGTTATCAACTTGACAGGACAGAAGAAACTATCCAGCTACATTTAGCTTCTGAAATATTTTTTTAGACAGACAAGCGAAAAGTTAATGTTTTAATTTCTATTCTAATTGTCAATTTGAAGAGGAAAACCGGCTAGGGGAATGGGAAAAACAGGAAAAAATGGGACATGGGTTACATTTTTAATTCACATGAAAAGTGAAATAATTTGTTTATCCTGTTATCAAACCAGTTGAACGGCTTTGGATGGAAGGTCTTGTGCTTAGTCTGCTGGAAAATATAGGACGTCAGTTGAGTTGGGCGTCCTTCAATGTGGCCCAGGACACATTGCACTTACACTACTAAAGGAATGTGGCCACATGCAGCCCAGACCACTTCAGAATGTGGTCTGAGTGATCGGATCTCAATTCAATTCAATTTCAATTCAATTTTATTTATATAGTGCCAAATCACAAAAAAATTCTCATCTCATCTCAGGGCACTTTTCACATAGAGCAGGTCTAGACCGTACTCTTCAATTTACAGAGACCCAACAATTCCCCCATGAGCAGCACTTGGCGACAGCAGTAAGGAAAAACTCCTTTAACAGTTAGAAACCTCAAGCAGAACCCGGCTCTTGGTGGGCGGCCATCTGCTTTGACCGGTTGGGTTGGGGACAGAGAGGTAGTACAACAATAGCAACAACAACAACAACAACGTCAACATCAATAGATACATGACTAGCAACAACAAACAGCAGTAGCGGCGGGAGAAGAACATCCCCATGACCACGGGCCAGAGCCTGCTCACTGGGGTTTCCTGCGGATGAGAAAGCACAAAGAACTCCGGGGAAGAAGTCAAGTCAGTAACATGCAGTAATGGTAAATGAATACATACAGATGGAGAGGAGGAGGAGGAGAGAGGAGCTCAGTGCATAAAGGGAAGTCCCCCAGCAGTCTAGGCCTATAGCAGCATAACTAAGGGCTGGTTCAAAGCGAGCTTGGTCGGCCCTAACTATAAGCTTTATGAAAACGGAAAGTTTTAAGCCTACTCTTAAACGTAAAGAGGGTGTCTGCCCCCCGGACTGAGTCTGGAAGATGGATCCACAGGAGAGGAGTCTGATAGCTGAAGGCTCTGCCTCCCATTCTACTTTTGAAGACTGTAGGAACCACCAGTAAGCCTGCATTCTGGGAGCGCAGTGTTCTAGTGGGATAATAAGGTACTATGAGCTCTTTAAGATATGATGGTGCCTGACCATTAAGAGTGTCCTTCTCCTTACCTTTGTAGCTAAGGAGAAGGATTTTAAATTCAATTCTAGATTTTACTGGAAGCCAATGCAGCAAAGCTAAGATGGGAGAAACATGATCTCTTTTTCTAGTTTTTGTTCTGATCTCAGATTGAGATCTCTTTTGATCTCAATCCGTCCTCAATGCGTCTTGGGTGCGTTTACACCTGTATTTAGAGACAGATGTTAATACCAGGTGTAAACAGGGCCTTTGAGGGGCCTCTGCATGTTGAAAACAAACATTTGTCCTGTGTGTTTATTTTTATCTTCATGATTTCTACAATGCTGATACTTTATAGATGTTATATTAAACCTGGAGAGAAGGTATTCATTAATCTGCAACATGGTGACATTAAAGCTATAGATGCAGAGAAAGGGTCTCTGGCACAACTTCACCTACTTCCAAGGTGCACGGAGAAGGGAAAGAAGTCTAGAGAGATGAGAACTCCAGCAACACTTGTAGTATAAAGAACAACTTTATTAGTTTACTGACGCATTTCGGCTCGTGGCCTTCATCAGGGTCATCAGTTGTTCTTCATACTACAAGTGTTGCTGGAGTTCTCATCTCTCTAGACATTAAAGCTATATCCAGGTAAAATATCTTATTAAGATCGTATGAATGTATTTAGGAGATATAAAATGAGATTTCAGAAAATACGGGATAGTTAAGGCAACATTCACAGTGGAATAAAATGATTGAACTCTTCTTCATCTCCCCACAAATGGTTGATACGAGGGCTTCCCCAGGAAATGACAGAACCAGTATTCCCAGCTTTGTTTTGAGAGGGTGGAGGAGGAACAGCTGAATAGTTGTATTCAAATATCAATGAAATACACCCTGAACTGATCTGACTTGTCTGTTGTTGGAGACTCATATTGAGTTTTGCTTTTGTTCAGTCTGTTGGATTTCAACATTCTCTATGTGACTAAATAATGAAGCTGATATCAATATTATTCTAATGGAAAGTGTTAAATATCTTAAATCAAAGGGTAAAATATCCTTATTTACTCATGTAGTGAGTTTGAAACAGACAATGAGCAAAGTATAGGATATTAAAGTAGATATAGTTAGAGAAAAAACCCATGTTCATGTTTTAACTTTTATTACCCTACCTTCTTCATAGACACTAAACATTAAATACTGTATCAACAAATAATCTTAAAAATTATACTTACTTAAATAACTAAAACTATAATTATAGAATTATTACTGTAATGAGTGAGGTCTTTTATGTCAAACCTCTGTTGTTTTACTTTGAGTGCAGCTGTTGAGTCAGATCAGTTCCTCTTCAGCTGAGGGAGGTTTTTGTACGATGTTGTATCACTGTGTGAACGGGTAGCCTTTACCCTGCTGACAGTAATAAACTCCTGAATCTTCAGCCTGAACTCCACTGATGGTCAGAGTGAAGTCAGTCCCAGATCCACTTCCACTAAAACGATCTGAAACTCCAGGCTGAAGGTTTGTAGCCCAATAAATCAGGAGTTTAGGAGCTTCTCCAGGTTTCTGAAGGTACCAGTTGAGCCAGCTACTAACATATGAACTGGTTTTACATCTGATGGAGACAGTCTGTCCTGGAACAACAGACTGAGATCCAGGAGACTGAGTCACAGTGATTTGTCCTGATGAACCTGGAAAACATGAAAAAGAGGAGAAGGGTTATTGAGACAAATCCAGCTTGGAGAAAGATGATCAACATGAAAACAGAAGAGTATCATTTCTTGAACATGGAGAATAGATGGAAGAAGGTAAATGCTGCTTGTTTCAGTGTTTCTCCATCACAGCAGAACATCATTGTGGTGAACCTGGTTGCATCCTGAAGCAAAGTTTTCACAAGAGAGTCTCACCCTGAACAAGGAGCCCCAGGGTGGCCAGCAGTAGAGTCAGTGACATCATCATCGTGCTGCCGGCGGCGTGTCAGTGGTTCTGAAAGGTCTGGACAGCCACTGATCAACACTGGCCTCTTAACGGCTGGGAGCAGAGAGGCAGGACAGATATGCAAACACACAGAGTCAGTCAACTGTAGCTGTCCTCAACATATCATGCTGGTTCCTCCTCACTGCTGGGAGAACTCAACATTTACATCATCCATAACATAAAGGAGTGACAATCTGAGGGAGAGAACTTCATTAAGCAGTTAGAAAGACTGATGTGAAATGTGTAAAGGAAGAATTTTGAGGCTAATTTCACAGAATTGTTTTCAGTTTTTTTTAAACATGGCTGATATTTTGTTTTTCTCAAGTGCAGAATGTGTAACTAGTGATGTGAAAGGCCTCAAATCCAGAGTTTTACAGATTTATGGAGTTGTTTCTTCATTAAATGTGTTTGATTTCTTAAATGTGTATTCTATTGAATACACATTTATTTAAGATATGCATCATTTCTTTATGTCCTTTGAGAATATAACTTCTCATCCATATTATTTTCAAACATATTGGAATGACGTGTTTGATACTCCTCTTCCTTGGTTAAACATTTTTAGATGTATTTACTCGTCATCTTGCTCTACTTATTTATGGGCCTTTCAGTTAAAAATGTTTTATAAGATGTTACCAACAAGAAAAATGCTTAAGATATGGAGAATGACTGAGGATAATATTTATAGATTTTGTGGTGATGAGGAGGAGGATATTATGTGTTTATTTTGGTATTGTCCAATGGTTTCATCCTTTTGGCAGCAGGTGGCAAATTGGTTATCTGAACAAGCAATCCTTTTACCTTCATCCCCTCTCAATATTATTTGGGGTTATCAAGATGATAAAAACATGTTATTGAATATTATTGTGTTGCTCTGCAAGCTTTATATATTTGATTCTCCAAAAAAGCTGGTTTTGAGTTCCTTCATAATACATTTAAAACGTTAAAATTTGCAGGAAAAGATCATTATTAAATAATAATATATTATTATTAAAGGCAGAGCAAAAAGCTCAGACATAAATAAATGGGAGATCTTGACAATATCAAAAACAGAACTATGATTATTCTATGTTATCATAAATTAACATTATCTCTTTTTTATTTAGTTCCTTCTATAAAATGATGTGTTTAACTTAAATTGCTGTATAAGTGAATGTTTTTGAACCACAATCACATATAGTGCTTGACATGTATGTACATATATGTATGTTTGTATATGTGTATATATATGTATATATGTGGTATGTCTGTTGTTTTTGTTTATGTGTGTGAGTATTGAATATGTGTTTTATGTTTGTGTAAAATAAAACAAGAAAAAAAAGATCTAATGCAAATTTAAAAATAGGAGTGAGAATAGTTAGAACACTTCTTATAACTTCTGATCTGATTAGTAACTGAAAGAAGGAAAAATTAGGATTTTGTGATGTTTGGTTGGATGTCATCAGCATACAAGCTGATCTTTTTAATGGTGTGAATGAAATGATGCCTGAGATGCCAGCCCGTTCTCACTCCCAACTCGTCACATATTCAAGCTTGGTCAGGCCTGTACTGTCACATTTTAACGCACTGGGTATCCCTTTAGCGTCATTTTTCAACATGCAGGGTAGTCCGATAGACTTCTGTTGAACTCGCACAACGTCTGAAATAGACGCCATGAGACCGATGACGTCTATATAAGGTGACAAATTTCAGCCTGGTTGCCAGAATAAAACGTTGGCATTGTATGTTTGTGCAAACCACAGATACGTTGAATATCTACATTTCAACACTTGTAATACGGAGCATATTGACATTTCAACAATACGTTTCATATCAACATTTCTGAAGTGACGTACTTCACATGACATCTATATAAGATGACTTTCTTATTAGGAGGTGGAGGGGTTGTAACGTTGTTGGCAGAAAGTTGGAAAACAGCACAGAGCACGGTTCCTTGCCAGTTTTATTTTATTTTTTATTTTAACTCAAATCATGATCTTTCCCTAACCCTAACCCAGTGGTTTTTGTGCCTAAACCTCACCAGACCTTAACCACCGTGTTGTCACACCATAAAATATAATTATTTTTTAACAGTGACTGCTGTGATACTGCACATTGAAAAATGACACAAAAGGGGTACCCAGTGCGTTAAAAACTGATGCTACGGGGTCCTGACCAAGCTTCCATATGTGACCAGTTGGGAGTGAGAACGTGTTGGAGATGCTGATGCATTTCCTAACGGAAGAAACCAGGAGTCCAAAAAAATCTAAAGAGGAGAAGAGAAACAAGTCCTCCATGTCTAATAAACATTTGTAATTATATTTATATTGATATATATTTACATTTATGACGAAAGATAGTGAACAATCTGTATATACTTGTTAAAGAACTACTGGTGTGTGTGTGCGTGTGTGTGTGTGTGTGTGTGTGTGTGTGCGTGTGTGTGTGTGTGTGTGTGTGTTCAGTGAACTGTATCAGTCTCTGCAGTAGCTTCCAGCTGCAGCAGTCAGTTCAGTTTCTGTTCAGTCTGATTGAGGGAGGTTTTTGTACCACGCTTTTTCACTGTGTGAACACATCTTGACTGTTGATATAGTGATAACTCTGACAGTAATAAACTCCTGAATCTTCAGCCTGAACTCCACTGATGGTCAGAGTGTAATCAGTGTTTGATCCACTTCCACTAAAACGATATGAAACTCCAGGCTGACGGTTTGTAGCTGCATAAATCAGGAGTTTAGGAGTTTCTCCAGGTTTCTGAAGGTACCAGCCGAGGTTGCTATAAGCATTTGAACTGGTTTTACATCTGATGGAGACAGTCTGTCCTGGAACAACAGACTGAGATCCAGGAGACTGAGTCACAGTGATTTGTCCTGATGAACCTGGAAAACATGAAAAAGAGGAGAAGGGTTATTGAGACAAATCCAGCTTGGAGAAAGATGATCAACATGAAAACAGAAGAGTATCATTTCTTGAACATGGAGAATAGATGGAAGAAGGTAAATGCTGCTTGTTTCAGTGTTTCTCCATCACAGCAGAACATCATTGTGGTGAACCTGGTTGCATCCTGAAGCAAAGTTTTCACAAGAGAGTCTCACCCTGAACAAGGAGCCCCAGGGTGGCCAGCAGTAGAGTCAGTGACATCATCATTGTGCTGCCGGCGTGTCAGTGGCTCTGAAAGGTCTGGACAGCCACTGATCAACACTGGCCTCTTAACGGCTGGGAGCAGAGAGGCAGGACAGATATGCAAACACACAGAGTCAGTCAACTGTAGCTGTCCTCAACATATCATGCTGGTTCCTCCTCACTGCTGGGAGAACTCAACATTTACATCATCCATAACATAAAGGAGTGACAATCTGAGGGAGAGAACTTCATTAAGCAGTTAGAAAGACTGATGTGAAATGTGTAAAGGAAGAATTTTGAGGCTAATTTCACGGAACTGTTTTCAGTTTTTTTAACATGGTTGATATTTTGTTTTTCTCAAGTGCAGAATGTGCAACTAGTGATGTGAAAAGCCTCAAATCCAGAGTTTTACAGATATATGGAGGTGTTTCTTCATTAAATGTGTTTGATTTAATAAATGTGTATTCTATT
The DNA here is from genome assembly GCF_910596095.1 of Thunnus maccoyii. Taxonomy (NCBI): domain Eukaryota; kingdom Metazoa; phylum Chordata; class Actinopteri; order Scombriformes; family Scombridae; genus Thunnus; species Thunnus maccoyii. The sequence continues at coordinate 2,693,564 of NC_056547.1, forward strand.
GAATACACATTTATTTAAGATATGTATCATTTCTTTATGTCCTTTGAGAATATAACTTCTCATCCATATTATTTTCAAACCTATTGGAATGATGTGTTTGATACTCCTCTTCCTTGGTCAAACATTTTTAGATGTATTTACTCGTCATCTTGCTCTACTTATTTATGGGCCTTTCAGTTAAAAACATTTTATAAGATGTTACCAACAAGAAAAATGCTTAAGATATGGAGAATAACTGAGGATAATATCTGTAGATCTTGTGGTGATGAGGAGGAGGATATTATGTGTTTATTTTGGTATTGTCCAGTGGTTTCATCCTTTTGGCAGCAGGTGGCAAATTGGTTATCTGAACAAGCAATCCTTTTACCTTTATCCCCTCTCAATATTATTTGGGGTTATCAAGATGATAAAAACATGTTATTGAATATTATTGTGCTGCTTGGCAAGCTTTATATATTTGATTCTCCAAAACAGCTGGTTTTGAGTTCCTTCATATTACATTTAAAACATTAATATTTGCAGGAAAAGATCATTATTAAATAATAATATATTATTATTAAAGGCAGAGCAAAAAGCTCAGACATAAATAAATGGGAGATCTTGACAATATCAAAAACTTGGGATACAGAACTATGATTATTCTATGTTATCATAAATTAACATTATCTCTTTTTTATTTAGTTCCTTCTATAAAATGATGTGTTTAATTTAAATTGCTGTATAAGTGAATGTTTTTGAACCACAACCATATATAGTGCTTGACGTGTTTGTACATATATGTATGTTTGTATATGTGTATATACATGTATATATGTGATATGTCTGTTGTTTTTGTTTATGTGTGTGTGAGTATTGAATATGTGTTTTCTGTTTGTGTAAAATAAAACAAGAAAAAAAAAAGATCTATTGCAAATTTAAAAATAGGAGTGAGAATAGTTAGAACACTTCTTATAACTTCTGATCTGATTAGTAACTGAAAGAAGGAAAAATTAGGATTTTGTGATGTTTGGTTGGATGTCATCAGCATACAAGCTGATCTTTTTAATGGTGTGAATGAAATGATGCCTGAGATGCCAGCCCGTTCTCACTCCCAACTCGTCACATATTCAAGCTTGGTCAGGCCTGTACTGTCACATTTTAACGCACTGGGTACCCCTTTAGCGTCATTTTTCAACATGCAGGGTAGTCCGACAGACTTCTGTTGAACTCCCACAACGTCTGAAATAGACGCCATGAGACCGATGACGTCTATAGGTGACAAATTTCAGCCTGGTCACCAGAATAAAACGTTGGCATTATATGTTTGTGCAAACCACAGATACGTTGAATATCTACATTTTAAGTGACGTACTTCACATGACATCTATATGAGCTGACTTTCTTATTAGGAGGTGGAGGGGTTGTAACGTTGTTGGCAGAAAGTTGGAAAACAGCACAGAGCACGGTTCCTTGCCGGTTTTATTTTATTTTTATTTTAACTCAAATCATGACCTTTCCCTAACCCTAACCCAGTGGTTTTTGTGCCTAAACCTCACCGGACCTTAACCACGGTGTTGTCACACCATAAAATATGATTATTTTTTAACAGTGACTGCTGTGATACTGTACGTTGAAAAATGATGCTAAAGGGGTACCCAGTGCGTTAAAAAGTGAGGCTACAGGTCCTGACCAAGTTTCCATATGTGACCAGTTGGGAGTGAGAACGTGTTGGAGATGCTGATGCATTTCCTAACGGAAGAAACCAGGAGTCCAAAAAAATCTAAAGAGGAGAAGAGAAACAAATCCTCCATGTCTAATAAACATTTGTAATTATATTTGTATTGATATATATTTACATTTATGATAAAAGATAGTTAACGATCCGTATATACTTGTTAAAGAACTACTGGTGTGTGTGTGTGTGTGTGTGTGTGTGTGTGTGTGTGTGTGTGTTCAGTGAACTGTATCAGTCTCTGCAGTAGCTTCCAGCTGCAGCAGTCAGTTCAGTTTCTGTTCAGTCTGACTGAGGGAGGTTTTTGTACAACGCTTTTTCACTGTGTGAACACAAGCTGACTGTTGATTTCATGAACACTCTGACAGTAATAAACTGCTGCATCTTCAGCCTGAACTCCACTGATGGTCAGAGTGAAGTCAGAGTTTGATCCACTGCCTGAAAAACGTTCAGGAATCCCTGATTCCACCTGGTCAGCCCCGTAAATGAGAAGTTTAGGAGCTTCTCCATCTTTCTGTTGGTACCAGGCTAAAGCGATGGAACCATAAACATCCTGACTGGTCCTACAGCTGATGGTTGTGGATCCTCCCAGAGCAGATCTCACTGCTGCAGGCTGAGTCACTGTGACCTGGCCTCTGGACTCTGAGGATACAGAGACAAAAACATAAAGCAGCGTCATGGTTTTGATGGTTTTGATGGTTTTGTCGGCTTCATTTCAGAGGGACGGATGTTGATAGAGGAGAGGAGTTTGATTCTCTGGACTTTACCTGTGAAGCAGCAGCAGAGGAGAGTCCAGATGAGGACGGAGATCAAAGTCATGTTTTTGATGAGGAGGATTTCTGTGGCTTCTGTTGTGATGAAGGACAGCTGTCAGTCATCCAGTGTTCAACTCTCAGGACTATAACCTCTCCCAGAGCACTGGAGCATGGTGCTGCTGATGCAAAGTGGCTCTCTATGGAAATGCTCTGACTGACTCCAACAGGGACTTGGATTACTCTGATGATGCTGTTTAATCAATGGATCAATCAATTTACCAGAGTATTGATTACCTATGTGTCAGTGATCATTTTTATGTGGATTTGGTTTGATGACTGCAGACAGATTTTTTTTCAGAACGTCTTCTGTCTGGTTAAATTTAATGCTACGGGGATCGATTTTATTCTCAGACAAATTGAACAATAAATATGCAAATACCCCTACTGCTTTCTCTCCAAAAAAACTTAGGCCTTCTAAATATAAGATCCATTAGTAACAAATCTTTTATCATTAGTGATTTTATTGTCTTTAATTACTGGACTTTTTTTATGACCAGCGAGACATGGCTGTCGCAGGGGGACACTGTTCCTCTGAACGACGCCACGCCAACTGTATTTGCTTATTTTAATATAGTTGGAGGAGGAGGTGGTCTTGCTGTGTTTTATAAGTCGGGTCTTAAATGCCATCTTGTTACTCCGTTCTTTTAACCTCACTCAATCTGTTAATGAGCCTACACATTCTAAGGGCCATACCTTGGATTTAGTTCTCTCTTCTGGTCTCTCTTTTGAGTATCTTAGTTTGTCGTCTTTAAAGTTCCACTCCTGATCTGCACTACTAGTCCCAACCCTACAATTAGCTCTCGCATTCTTAATGCTGGTTCCACTGTTAAATTCTGTGATGCTTTTAATTCTTTATCTTTTAATTTGTTTTTATCTTCTCTTAATCCTAATGCTCTTTTAAATTCTTTTAACGATCAGAGTCTATCCATCCTAGATCAAATTGCACCATTTAAAACAAGTACACAAGACTCAACCGGATGTTGAGCTCTCTGACAAATTTCTTGCAAGGTGGAGATTATAAGGTCCCAAATCCAGCCTGCCCCCTGCATTCTCTCCATACAACATGATACTCCTGACACTTATACCCAGTTCCAACCCATTACATTGTCAGAGTTATATTTCCCACTGTTACTCCTGTTATTCTTCACATTTTTAATAATTCCCTGACCTCCGGTTCTTTTCCTGATAGGTTTAAGCATGTTATTGTCCACCCTCTACTTAAAAAACCCAATTTGGACCTTCTTTCCTTAAACAGCTACAACAGCCTATATCCAAACTGTCTTTTTTATCCAAGGTTCTGGAGAAATTCATTTAAAATCAGGTCACTAATGACCTACTTCCAGCTGCAGACAGAGGTGACTGCTCGATTTTAGTGCTTTTAGATTTAAGTGCCACATTTGACACTGTCAAATACAGTATCCTCCTAAATCGCCTGGAGACTTGGGTTGGCATCAAGGGCCCGGCTCTTAGTTAATTATGAACATACATTCTCAATCAAACTTTTTCTGTCACTCTGGGTATCTCCACCTCCACAACAGCTCAGTTTAATTGTGGGGTCCCTCAACGCTCAGTTCTTGGCCTCCTTCTGTTTTCCTTATACATGCTGCCCCTTGGCCAACTTATTCGGAATCATGATGTGCTTTATCACTTTTATGCTGATGACATACAGTTATACTTACCAGTAAAACCCTCAGATCCAAACAGCCTACTCAAATCTTGCCTTTCTGACATTAAATCCTGGATGTCCCAAAATTTTCTTAAATTTAATGATGACAAGTCTGAGGTCATGCTGTTTGGTCTCCCAAATTCTATCAGCTCTTTTGGTGCAAACCTTGGAGATTTGTCAAACAACATTACACAGGCTGCTAGGAATCTGGGGGTAATATTTGATGCCAACCTCTGTTATGATAAGCAAGTCAAAAAATATTGTCAAGCTGTGTTTCTCTAAAATTAGGTCATTTTTATCTTTTGCCGATCTTCAAATAATTATACATGCTTTTATCTATTCTCGGCTTGATTACTGCAACGCACTTTATTCAGGTATCAGCCAGGGCTCTTTCCACCATCTCAAGTTGGTCCAAAATGCTGCTGCTTGTCTCATTACTGGGACTAAAAGGTATGAGCACATTACTCCTGTGCTTGCCTCCCTATACTGGCTCCCAGTTAGCTTTTGCATTGATTTTAAAATTTTATTACTCACCTTTAAGGCATTAAACAGCCTTGCTCCTTGTTACATATCTGCTTTATTGACCTGGTATGTGCCCCCTCGACCCTTCAGATCCGCAGATGGAGCCCTGTTGGTCACTCCCAGGTCACAGTTTGTGACAAAGAGTGATCGGGCTTTTACTTTTAGAGCCCCCACAGTCTGGAACTCCTTGCCTACTGAAATCAGACACACTAAGTCTCTAGTTTCTTTTAAAACTAATCTAAAATTTCTTTCTTTGTGAATGCTTTTGGAAATGTCTGATGTTTTATTTACTGTTTTTACACCTATTAATTGATCTTACTCTTTTATTGTTTTTGTTTTGTTTTTTTTTTACTTTTGAGCATTTTATTGTTTTATTATTACTATTATTATGCATCTCTATTGTTACTTCTGTGCTTCTGTCTTTACATCTTTACTTGCCTTATTTTTATCTGCCATGTTTTGTTTTATTTTCTTTTGTAAGGCACTTTGTTACATTGTTAAGAAAAGTGTTATATAAATAAAGTTTACTATTATTATTATTTATTACATGATTAACTGTGAAACATTGGGGACTTTTTAAAAAAAATCATATGAAATAAAACATTTTCAAAAACAGGAACTTTTTGTAGAGTTTGTTGTGTTCAAAGTCAGAGAGCCGTGTCTCTCTACAGTGAGAGGTTTTTGTACGACGACTCAGTCAGTTTGTATCACTGTGGTTGACTTTTGGTGGAGGAACCAGACTGGATGTTAACTGTAAGTACCTTTAATTTCTACAAGAACGTAAATTCATCATTTATTCTATTTTCAGTTGATAAATTCAGGCTTTACTTGAACATTTTGGCTGCTAGTTTTATAAATTTTATATTTTTGCAGTGATCACTACAGGCTTCACTGTGATACAGATAAAAATCCGTCTGATCAAAGAAGTCTTTAGTTACACAGAAACTTTAGTTTAGACGGTTTCTACATTCATATAATTTATACTGTTATTAAAAAGTACAACTGCTTATTTGAAAACAATATAGTTCAGTTTTCAGAGTCTGAATGACAGAAAATATTCTTGATTAATTTAACGTAGTGATTATATAATTTCATCTGAAGAAATCTACCAGACATTTATTTAGTGAGTGTATTATCTGGAAACATTTCATGTGTTTAACTCAATCTTCCTCTCAGAACAATGAATTTCATGACATGTCACATCCTCATTATAACCAGTGAATACCATAATATCACTGTAGCTGATTTAACCTCATGTTGTATTAATAGGGTTAATTTTGTGAGTTGGAAAAAGTATTTCAATGCTTAAAATATTTGTCATTAGTGAAGTCTGTCTGTTTTCATAGTTCAGTAGTGATGCCTGTGTAAATGAGGAGATTAAACACAAACTGTCACTTTAACATTTTGGCTTCAACTTAAAAATATGGATGATTAAATAAAAGTATTTCTGCCTTTCTGTAATGCATAATATTTACTTCTTTAACATTGATGTTTAAGTTTTTGAGTCAATTAAAGTAGTTGAAGAGTTGTTTGCTTGGAACCTTTTATCTTTAGTACTGAAACCTGTCTGTTGCCATGGTTCATCAGTGATGCCTGTCTGTTGCCATGGTTACTGAGCTCAGAGAGGGAAGTGAAACACTGAAGACCAGTTTTATCCAGTCTGAGGAAGACCAACAGAACCAGCAGCCTCCTCTGCTGCAACCAACAGGGTGGAGTTTATTTTCTCTTTGCATGAACTTTCTTCATGTTGTCTCTCTGTCTCCTCCTCCAGTGGGTCGAGTCACCCCCACCCTGACGGTGCTGCCCCCCTCCAGCGAGGAGCTGCAGCAGGGGAAGGCCACGCTCGTGTGTCTGGCCAACAAGGGCTACCCCTCAGACTGGAGTCTGGCCTGGAAGGTGGACGGCAGCAGCAGCAGCAGCTTGGAGCAGAGCAGGAGCCCCGGGGTGCTGCAGAATGATGGCCGCTACAGCTGGAGCGGCACCCTGAGGCTCCCTGCAGACCAGTGGAGGAAGGTGGTCTCTGTGACCTGTGAGGCCACCCAGGGCTCCCAGACTCCAGTCTCAGAGACACTGAGGAGAGACCAGTGTTCCCAGTCCTGACCTGACTCACTGCTCCTGCTTTTACTCTGCTACTTCTCTCACTCTGATTTCTGCAACTATCTCTCTCTTTTATTTCACGTTTCAGTAACAATATTTACTTGCTTGTTGTAATGTTTCAATATAATTTCAGTATTTCCAGACAATAAAGATCTGTTCATCAAATCACTTGTTTTCATCTTTATTATTATAAATGTGTCTTAATTATTTTCTCTTAATGGTAACCGTAATGATATTAAATCCTGATAAAAAACTGAGATATAAATGTTTCAACTGCTCTATGAAGACTTCAGAAAGAAAACGTAAGATCACATAATGTATTGATTCATATACTGTATATTAGGAAAGTATTTACACTCAAACAACACTCTTAGATATTATGTGATTAATGCTACACAGTCATGGTGGTAGAAAGTCCATAATTTGTTTTCATAGTTTACAGTAAAGTCATAATAATTGTAGAAAATGCTTTCCTGGAGTCACTTCAGATTTGTCTGTTATAATTAGTAATTGAGTATTTTTAATGAAAAATCCTCCAATCATCTTATGTTACTGAAGTGTGTCAGTGCAAAAAATCTAATATTTTTATTTTTTCAGATGTATTAAAAGCATATACATAATCTTTTAAACAAAATCACAAAACCCTCAGAAATATGTTCTAATTCTGGAATAAAAAGCAAAATATCATCAGCATAAAGAGATATAAAATGACTGTGATCTGACATTTTAACCCTGGACATTTTTACAAACTGCTTCTGCGAGAGCTGAAACATAAAGACAAATGAAAGAGTTGGAAAAGGGAAAGAATTCAAGTATTAATTAATTACGTAATCAATTAAATGTTTTTTGGTTTATATTATAAATACTTGCTGCTGGAATAAAAACATGCAAAATGACAAATATATGTCACATGACATGATTAGTAATTTTACAACACAAATGATAGTAAATTTTATCATGATAACATTTTGTAATTTATTTCTAAAAAGTTGTGTGTTTGAGTATCTATGAAAAATGGTAAGAGATGAAATAAATAAATAATAATAGTTTTAGTGTTCATGTGTTGTAGCCAGTAGATTAAACTTATTAAAGAATTGAAATCATACTTCAACAGAGGTTAGATTTCATGTTCAGCCAAATGTTTCATATTCTGTATTAATGAAAGTATTAAAATAAATCTTTTCTTGTTAAATACAGAATATTTAGTGTTAAAATGTTGAAAATTACATTATTAAAACATCTGTTGTTTTAGTTTGAGTGCAGCTGTTGAGTCAGATCAGTTCCTCTTCAGCTGAGGGAGGTTTTTGTACGACGTTGTATCACTGTGTGAACGGGTTGCTGTAACTCTGCTGACAGTAATAAACTCCTGAATCTTCAGCCTGAACTCCACTGATGGTCAGAGTGAAGTCAGTCCCAGATCCACTTCCACTAAAACGATATGAAACTCCAGGCTGACGGTTTGTAGCTGCATAAATCAGGAGTTTAGGAGCTTCTCCAGGTTTATGAAGGTACCAGTGGAGGTTGTTATAAACACTTGAACTGGTTTTACATCTGATGGAGACAGTCTGTCCTGGAACAACAGACTGAGATCCAGGAGACTGAGTCAGGATGTATTGTCCTGATGAACCTGGAAAACATGAAAAAGAGGAGAAGGGTTACTGAGACAAATGCAACTTGGAGAAAGATGATCAACGTGAAAACAGAAGAGTATCATTTCTTTAACATGGAGAATAGATGGAAGAAGGTAAATGCTGCTTGTTTCAGTGTTTCTCCATCACAGCAGAACATCATTGTGGTGAACCTGGTTGCATCCTGAAGCGAAGTTTTCACAAGAGAGTCTCACCCTGAACAAGGAGCCCAAGGGTGGCCAGCAGTAGAGTCAGTGACATCATCATTGTGCTGCCGGCGTGTCAGTGGCTCTGAAAGGTCTGGACAGCCACTGATCAACACTGGCCTCTTAACGGCTGGGAGCAGAGAGGCAGGACAGATATGCAAACACACAGAGTCAGTCAACTGTAGCTGTCCTCAACATATCATGCTGTTTCCTCCTCACTGCTGGGAGAACTCAACATTTACATCATCCATAACATAAAGGAGTGACAATCTGAGGGAGAGAATTTCATTAAGCAGTTAGAAAGACTGATGTGAAATGTGTAAAGGAAGAATTTTGAGGCTAATTTCACAGAATTGTTTTCAGTTTTTTTAACATGGTTGATATTTTGTTTTTCACAAGTGCAGAATGTGCAACTAGTGATGTGAAAGGCCTCAAATCCAGAGTTTTACAGATATATGGAGGTGTTTCTTCATTAAATGTGTTTGATTTCTTAAATGTGTATTCTATTGAATACACATTTATTTAAGATATGTATCATTTCTTTATGTCCTTTGAGAATATAACTTCTCATCCATATTATTTTCAAACATATTGGAATGATGTGTTTGATACTCCTCTTCCTTGGTTAAACATTTTTAGATGTATTTACTCGTCATCTTGCTCTACTTATTTATGGGCCTTTCTGTTAAAAAAATGTATAAGATGTTACCAACAAGCAAAATGTTTAAGATACGGAGAATGACTGAGGATAATATCTGTAGATTTTGGTGATGAGGAGGAGGATATTATGTGTTTATTTTGGTATTGTCCAGTGGTTTCATCCTTTTGGCAGCAGGTGGCAAATTGGTTATCTGAACAAGCAATCCTTTTACCTTTATCCCCTCTCAATATTATTTGGGGTTATCAAGATGATAAAAACATGTTATTGAATATTATTGTGTTGCTTGGCAAGCTTTATATATTTGATTCTCCAAAAAAAATGGTTTTGAGTTCCTTCATATTACATTTAATAATTAATATTTGCAGGAAAAGATCATTATTAAATAATAATATATTATTATTAAAGGCAGAGCAAAAAGCTCAGACATAAATAAATGGAAGATCTTGACAATATCAAAAACTTGGGATACAGAACTATGATTATTCTATGTTATCATAAATTAACATGATCTCTTTTTTATTTAGTTCCTTCTATAAAATGATGTGTTTAACTTAAATTGCTGTATAAGTGAATGTTTTTGAACCACAATCATATATAGTGCTTGACATGTGTGTACATATATGTATGTTTGTATGTGTGTATATATATGTATATATGTGATATGTGTGTTGTTTTTGTGTGTGTGTGAGTATTGAATATGTGTTTCATGTTTGTGTAAAATAAAACAAGAAAAAAAGATCTAATGCAAATTTAAAAATAGGAGTGAGAATAGTTAGAACACTTCTTACAACTTCTGATCTGATTAGTGACTGAAAGAAGGAAAAATTAGGATTTTGTGATGTTTGGTCGGATGTCATCAGCATACAAGCTGATCTTTTTGATGGTTTGAATGAAATGATGCCTGAGATGCCAGCCCGTTCTCACTCACAACTTGTCACATATTGAAGCTTGGTCAGGACCCTGTACTGTCACATTTTAACGCACTGGGTAGCCCTTTAGTGTCGTTTTTCAACGTGCAGGGTAGTCCGATAGACTTCTGTTGAACTCCCACAAGGTCTGAAATAAACGCCATGAGACCAATGACATCTATATAAGGTGACAAATTTCAGCCTGGTTGCCAGAATAAAACGTTGGCATTGTATGTTTGTGCAAACCACAGATACGTTGAATATCTACATTTTAACACCTGTAATACAGAGCATATTAACATTTCAACAATACGTTTCATATCAACATTTCTGAAGTGACGTACTTCACGACATCTATATGAGCTGACTTTCTTATTAGGAGGTGGGGGGGTTGTAACGTTGGCAGAAAGTTGGAAAACAGCACAGAGCACGGTTCCTTGCCGTTTTTATTTTATTTTTTATTTTAACTCAAATCATGACCTTTCCCTAACCCTAACCAAGTGGTTTTATGTGACGAGTTGGAGTAAGAACGTGTTGGAGATGCTGATGCATTTCCTAACGGAAGAAACCAGGAGTCCAAAAAAATCTAAAGAGAAGAGAAACAAGTCCTCCATGTCTACTAAACATTTGTAATTATATTTGTGTTGATATATATTTACATTTATGATGGAAGATAGTGAACGATCTGTATATACTTGTTAAAGAACTACTGGTGTGTGTGTGTGTGTGTGTGTGTGTGTGTGTGTGTGTGTGTGTGTGTGTGTGTGTGTGTTCAGTGAACTGTATCAGTCTCTGCAGTAGCTTCCAGCTGCAGCAGTCAGTTCAGTTTCTGTTCAGTCTGACTGAGGGAGGTTTTTGTACGACGCTTTTTCACTGTGTGAACACATGCTGACTGTTAATATAGTGATAACTCTGACAATAATAAACTGCTGAATCTTCAGCCTGAACTCCACTGATGGTCAGAGTGAAGTCAGTTTTTGATCCACTGCCTGAAAAACGGTCTGGAATCCCTGATTCTGGAGTGGTAGCATCGTAAATGAGGAGTTTAGGAGCTTCTCCGTCTTTTTGTTGGTACCAGGCAAAACAGGGGTCAGATAAAGCACTGCCACAATCTTCATCAACCTCACGACTGACCCTACAGCTGATGGTTGTGGATCCTCCCAGAGCAGATGTCACTGCTGCAGGCTGAGTCACTGTGACCTGGCCTCTGGACTCTGAGGATACAGAGACAAAATCGTAAAGCAGCGTCATGGTTTTGATGGTTTTGATGGTTTTGTCGGCTTCATTTCAGAGGGACGGATGTTGATAGAGGAGAGGAGTTTGATTCTCTGGACTTTACCTGTGAAGCAGCAGCAGAGGAGAGTCCAGATGAGGACGGAGATCAAAGTCATGTTTTTGATGAGGAGGATTTCTGTGGCTTCTGTTGTGATGAAGGACAGCTGTCAGTCATCCACTGTTCAACTCTCAGGACTATAAACTCTCCCAGAGCACTGGAGCATGGTGCTGCTGATGCAAAGTGGCTCTCTATGGAAATGCTCTGACTAATTAACATAATCATCACATTCTCAAGTGATACTTTTTTAATGCTTGCAGTAATGCTGATCATTTTTGTATGTATGAACAATAAAGAAACTTTCATCAAATCATCTGTGTACAAACATATTATTACAATAATAAACTGCTGTCACATGTTACTGTGTTCAATGAATCTACAGATACTGAGTTTGTCTCTGGGTATATTCACAGGCATTTAATCATTTTTTGTCACCATTTTACTCTTAAATTATGGTAGTTTTTAAAGCATGTCAAAGTATAGGATGAAAGGAGAACATTTTAACAGAAGCAGTGAGTCTGTTCTACATGGTGTCCCTCACATGTGTCCTCTCTGTCCTGCTCTGTACTATATTGTTCTGTATTTCAGCATGGGGATGGAGGAGCAGAGACAGGAAGCTTGTAGGCATATTGTGGGACTGACTGGTGTAATGCTGTATTGATGATGATTTATACCTCTGTGTCTGAGTGTCTGTATTTGCACTACCAAATGTTTGTGGTTCATCTGTTGGAGCTCAGTGGATCATAATGTAACTTATGTGCAACTTTTCAAACAATAATCTTCATGTAGCTGCGATTCACAAACTGTAGACACCACGAGAGCTTTGATCAGTCTGCAGCTGCTTCCACATGTTCAGTGTTTTCACTGAATATCTGCTCTTCCAAGTCATGTCACATTTTCTTATAGAGCAAATTTCATACAGAAAGCAACACAATGAGCTTCACAAGGGCAAGAGCAATACAATTATAAATACATAAAATACAAACATACATATCATCATACATAAAAGCAAGCAAACATATGATTGTATACATGGACGCATAGGTAATTAAAGTGCATAATAATTCAGTTAAAACAGGAGCAGAGAGTTGCTCAACCTAGTTAAGCACAACAGTAAACAGAAATGTTTTAAGTCTACTTTTAAAGGAACTAAGTGTTGGGGCATCTCTAATATCACTTGGAAAGTCAGTCCATCTGTATGGAGCATAATAGCTGAATGCAGCTTCTCCTGCTTTAGAGCACTCACATGGAGGACAACAAGGAGACCACTGGCTGATGATGTGAGGCTTCTTGTTGGTTCATATGGCAAAAGCAATTCCTTAATATAATTTGGAGCAGTGCCATTCAGTGCCTTGTAGACGAGTAGGAGGACTTTAAAATCAATTCTAGCATTTACTGGAAGCCAGTGCAAGGAATTAAGAACAGGTGTGATAAGTGCACTTTTCTTAGTCTTGTCTAAAATACGTGCAGCATCATTCTGTATAAGCTGCAGGCGCTTAACAGTTTTTCGAGAGTCCAGAAAAAATAGTATTGCAATAGTCAAGTCTGCTTGTGACAAATGCATGTACTAGTTCTTCAGTGTCTGAATTTGACAGAAAGCCTCTGATTTTTGAGATATTTTTTGAGGTGATAGAAATCTGATGTTGTGACATTATTGATATGACAGTGAAAGTTAAGCTCAGCATCTATGATAACATCAATGTATCATGTCATGTAGCAGGTGGATGTGACTCCCCTCGTTGAGACCTGCTGATAGACGTAACAGCGGAGCAGAGGAGAGACACTGAGATAGTGATGTAACCGACCTGCACGCTGGTATTTGACATGTTTTTTTGTTCTTCTCAAAAACAAATACTGTTTAAATTATTTGTATGGAACAAATATTCGTAAAAAAAAAAACAAAAAAAACCCAATATTTGTGCTTTGCTGAATAACGTATTTGTATTTGGGCCCAACCCTAGCAGGTAGTCATTATATGATCTGACTTCACATGCACTGCTGGGAAAATTCACTGGTCAAATGTCTACATTGTATTTAAAGTAATGAACTATAATCACATTATTTTCTTTTAGTGATTTTTGTATTGGGTTGAATACACTGTAATTCATTTGTAGCTGATACATCAGATTTTTACGTTGCACATACTGTAAATAATTGAAGTTTAAAAATCTTCAAGGAGAATGAAAGAATCTAGCTCGGGGCAGTTTGCACTTCATTTAATTTTAACAGATGAAGAGTATCTGGAGCAAATTCTGCCAAGTTTACTATGTACTTTAGTTTACTAGATTGAAATGAGAGAAGACGTGAGGTAGTTTGGAAGCTTTTACAGTTGACTTTTATGAGTGAACATCATGAGATGATTATTCTATCTTGTCAGTTATGAAGTTCATACAACGTTTTTATACACAGAAAGATGATGAGTGTGAGCTGTGTCATAATATAATGTGATGAAGAGGATTTAACAGCTGAGGTGATGATGGGGCAGCATGAAAGAACAGAATGTCTCTGTTTGATAGATTTTACATTTTTGAGTCAAGATGAATCTTGAATGATTAAATATTTGTTTGACTCAGTAAGAGGTTGTTGAGGTGGGAGGTGGGCTGTTTGACCTTCAGGAGGAAAACTGATAGAGACACTATGAACATCATAAATCATCTGTGTGTGTGTGTGTGTGTGTGTGTGTGTGTGTGTGTGTGTGTGTGTGTGTGTGTGTGTGTTCAGTGAACTGTATCAGTCTCTGCAGTAGCTTCCAGCTGCAGCAGTCAGTTCAGTTTCTGTTCAGTCTGACTGAGGGAGGTTTTTGTACGACGCTTTTTCACTGTGTGAACACATGCTGACTGTTGATATAGTGGAAACTCTGACAGTAATAAACTGCTGCATCTTCAGCCTGAACTCCACTGATGGTCAGAGTGAAGTCAGTCTTGGATCCACTGCCTGAAAAACGATCTGGTGTCCCTGATACTCGCTCATTAGTGTTGCGAATGAGGAGTTTAGGAGTTTCTCCATCTTTTTGTTGGTACCAGGCTAAACAGTAAGCACTGCTACAGCTCCAAACCTCACGACTGACCCTACAGCTTTATTATTATAAAAGTGTCTTAATTATTTTCTCTTAATGGTAACAATAATGATATTAAATACTGATAAAAAAAACTGAGTTATAAATGTTTCAACTGCTCTATGAAGACTTCAGAAGGAAAATGTAAGATCACATAATGTATTGATTCATATACTGTATATTAGGAAAGTATTTACACTCAAACAACACTCTTAGATATTATGTGATTAATGCTACACAGTCATGGTGGTAGTAAGTCCATAATTTGTTTTCATAGTTTACAGTAAAGTCATAATAATTGTAGAAAATGCTTTGCTGGAGTCACTTCAGATTTGTCAGTAATAATTAGTAATTGAGTAATTTTAATGAAAAGTCCTCCAATCATCTTATGTTACTGAAGTGTGTCAGTGCAAAGAGTCTAATATTTTGATTTCTTCAGATGTATTAAAAGCATACAAATAATATTTTAAACAAAATCACAAAACCCTCAGAAATATGTTCTAATTCTGAAATAAAAAGCAAAATATCATCAGCATAAAGAGATATAAAATGAGTGTGATCTAACATTTTAACCCTGGACATTTTTACAAACTGCTTCTGCTGAAGAGCTGAAACACAAAGACAAATGAAAGAGATGAAAAAGGGAAAGAATTCAAGTATTAATTAATTACATAATCAATTAAATGTTTTTTGGTTTATATTATAAATACTTGCTGCTGGAATAAAAACATGCAAAATGACAAATATATGTCACATGACATGATTAGTAATTTTACAACTCAAATGATAATAAATATTATCATGATAACATTTTGTAATTTATTTCTAAAAAATTGTATGTTTGAGTATCTATGAAAAATAGTAAGAGATGAAATAAATAAATAATAATAGTTTTAGTGTTCATGTGTTGTAGTCAGTAGATTAAACTTATTAAAGAATTGAAATCATACTTCAACAGAGGTTAGATTTGATGTTCAGCCAAATGTTTCATATTCTGTATTAATGAAAGTATTTAAAATAAATCTTTTTTTTGTTAAATACAAAATGTTTAGTGTTAAAATGTTCAAATTAAAAGATTAAAACCTCTGTTGTTTTAGTTCGAGTGCAGCTGTTGAGTCAGATCAGTTCCTCTTCAACTAAGGGAGGTTTTTGTACGACGTTGTATCACTGTGTGAACGGGCTGTTGTAACCCTTCTGACAGTAATAAACTCCTGAATCTTCAGCCTGAACTCCACTGATGGTCAGAGTGTAATCAGGGTCTGATCCACTTCCACTAAAACGATCTGAAACTCCAGGCTGACGGGATTGAGCATTATAAATCAGGAGTTTAGGAGCTTCTCCAGGTTTCTGAAGGTACCAGTTGAGGTAGCTATAAACATTTGTACTGGTTTTACATCTGATGGAGACAGTCTGTCCTGGAACAACAGACTGAGATCCAGGAGACTGAGTCACAGTGACTTGTCCTGATGAACCTGGAAAACATGAAAAAGAGGAGAAGGGTTATTGAGACAAATCCAGCTTGGAGAAAGATGATCAACATGAAAACAGAAGAGTATCATTTCTTTAACATGGAGAATAGATGGAAGAAGGTAAATGCTGCTTGTTTCAGTGTTTCTCCATCACAGCAGAACATCATTGTGGTGAACCTGGTTGCATCCTGAAGCAAAGTTTTCACAAGAGAGTCTCACCCTGAACAAGGAGCCCCAGGGTGGCCAGCAGTAGAGTCAGTGACATCATCATTGTGCTGCCGGCGGCGTGTCAGTGACTCTGAAAGGTCTGGACAGCCACTGATCAACACTGGCCTCTTAACGGCTGGGAGCAGAGAGGCAGGACAGATATGCAAACACACAGAGTCAGTCAACTGTAGCTGTCCTCAACATATCATGCTGTTTCCTCCTCACTGCTGGAGGAGGATGGTGGATGGTTAGTAAGTTTCTTGGCAGCAAGTTGGAAATCAGCAGAGAACACGGTTCAAGACCACCTCGAAACCAATGTCCACTTCCAGTTTCAACCGACAAAAGCAGGTGTTTTTAGCGAGACGTCACGACGTTTGCAGCCATTTTTTTGGTGAGAAAACTGGCTTTTTTTTAGTGACACATCGGCTGTTTTTATTTTATTTTTTATCTTTATTTTAACCCAAACCATGATCTTTCCCTAACCCTAACCAAGTGGTCTTTGTGCCTAAGCCTAACCAGAAATTAACCACAGTGTTGTCACACCATAAAACATCATTATTCAACGGGTAGAAATGTTAATATGCTACGTTTGTAGAAATGTTGATATGATACGTATTACGCGTGTTGTAACATATATATTCAACGTTTCTGTGATTTGCAGAAACGTTCAATGCCAACGTTTTCTTCTGGCGATTGGGTTGCCCCTTCAGGTCCAACTCCTAATTACTTCAGGATATGTACCTATACAAAGAGAGAGGGATAAGTTACAACAGTTCAGACTATTAAGAAGAAACGAAAAAACAGTATAGTTGCAGAGAGGGAATAGATGACAGCTCTTGTGTATCAGTTTAGTTAAAAGAGTGGGATAGAGCAAGAAATAAATAAATAAAATATAAATTAAAAAAGAGGAAACAAAAAAACTGACTCACACATGACAGTTGGATTCAATACTTATGTTGAATGTTAGAAAACCTCCCCAAATCTTTTTAAACTCTCCAGGCTTTCCCTTCAAGTTATACATTATCTTTTCATTTGGTAGACACGATGCTAATTCATCAGACCATCTAGCAGATGTAGGTGGATGTTCATCTTTCCATTGCATAGCTATACATTTGTTGGCTATGATGAGGGCAATTCTAATAAATTTGAGTTTGTTTTTATTGACTTTTATCATGGAGGTATCACCCAATAGAATTATTCTTGGTTCTGTGGGGATGGTTGTTCCTATGATGTCACTTAGCTCATTAACTATAGAGATCCAGGATGTATTTACACATGGGCAGGACCAGAACATATGTATCAGTGTTCTTGTTCCAGTTTTACATCTTGGGCAGAACTCAGAATACTGAGGTTTTATTCTGCGCAACCTGTCAGGGGTGTAGTATATTCTATGAATGAGACTGTATTGTATAATTTTATGTCTACTGTTAAAAGAGAAATACTGACTACCAATACACAGTGATTCCCATTCCGCTTCTTCAAAATTACACTCAAGGTCTTCTTCCCATTTGCGTTTCACTCCTTACAATTCCCACCCTATGATTTGATATATTCCTGAGTAAGTATAGGATATAAACCCTCTTACTCCTGAATGCACTTTTAAGAGAGCCAGTCTGAATGTGGGATGGAGCTGGTGAAGCAAAGAAGAAACTGATTCTAGGACAGACATGAAGACATCTATCAAGACAGACAACAGGAAAAATGATTCCAACATTCATATTGATCTGTGATATCTTTGACATCAGGGAAATACTGGAGTTGTGACTAATTTATCTCAGTTTATTGAAATGTGGATTCCAAAGGATGTAGGAAGGACGATGACAGGAAGCTTGTAGACAGATTGTGGGATTGACTGGTGTAATGTTGTACTGATGTGCTGCTGAATAATAAAGGTTGTTTTACACCTCTCTGTGTGAGCGTCTATATTTACACCAGCAGATGTTTGTGCTTCATCTGTTGGAGCTCAGAGGATCATAATGTAACTTATGTGCAACTTTTCAAACAATAATCTTCATGTAGCTGCGATTCACAAACTGTAGACACCACGAGAGCTTTGATCAGTCTGCAGCTGCTTCCACATGTTCAGTGTTCTCACTGAATATCTGCTCTTCCAGTGGATCTTTGTCTCTTCATTAATGCTGCAACAATTATATTATCCTCATCTAACAGATCCACTACTGCCAGTCCAAACTTTCTCTTCAGCAGCGTTGTTACTGCTCTGTATAACAAAGTGAATATGAGAGAAAGTAAACACAGCTAGAACAGGTAACAGGTAGAGTCTACACAGAACTGTCAATCACCTGCTGAGCTGTGGAGACACCTTGATACAGAAGATTATTTCAAGCTTTAAGGAATCTGATGTTCTCAATGTATAACTTCATATCACATTTCATATGTTTTAATAAAGTAACAAAATACCTGTTTCGCCTCTTTTTTCATTTACTTCAATGTAACTAATTTGTTTCCTTCAGTTTCTATCAGGTCATCAGTACAAAGTTGTTACTGTGTTTGTACCACTGTGAGACCAATCATGAAAAATATTGTGATTATTATCTGAGATGGATTCATATTCATTACTACAGACATATGAATCAATTGTCTAATGGTTTAATCTGAAAATGTGTGTGTGTGTGTGTGTGTGTGTGTGTGTGTGTGTGTGTGTGTGTGTGTGTGTGTGTGTGTGTGTGTGTGTGTGTTCAGTGAACTGTATCAGTCTCTGCAGTAGCTTCCAGCTGCAGCAGTCAGTTCAGTTTCTGTTCAGTCTGACTGAGGGAGGTTTTTGTACGACGCTTTTTCACTGTGTGAACACAAACTGACTGTTGATAATATGTGCACTCTGACAGTAATAAACTCCTGAATCTTCAGCCTGAACTCCACTGATGGTCAGAGTGAAGTCAGTTTTTGATCCACTGCCTGAAAAACGATCTGGAATCCCTGATTCTCGAGAAGTAGCACCGTAAATGAGAAGTTTATGAGCTTCACCATCTTTCTTTTGGTACCAGGCAAAACAGGGGTCGGAAAAAGAACTGCCACAACCTTCATCAACCTCACGACTGACCCTACAGTTGATGGTTGTGGATCCTCCCAGAGCAGAGCTCACTGCTGCAGGCTGAGTCACTGTGACCTGGCCTCTGGACTCTGAGGATACAGAGACAAAAACATAAAGCAGCGTCATGGTTTTGATGGTTTTGATGGTTTTGTCAGCTTCATTTCAGAGGGATGGATGTTCATAGAGGAGAGGAGTTTGATTCTCTGGACTTTACCTGTGAAGCAGCAGCAGAGGAGAGTCCAGATGAGGACGGAGATCAAAGTCATTTTTTTGATGAGGAGGATTTCTGTGGCTTCTGTTGTGATGAAGGACAGCTGTCAGTCATCCAGTGTTCAACTCTCAGGACTATAAACTCTCCCAGAGCACTGGAGCATGGTGCTGCTGATGCAAAGTGGCTCTCTATGGAAATGCTCTGACTAATTAACATAATCATCACATTCTCAAGTGATACTTCTTTAATGCTTGCAGTAATGCTGATCATTTTTGTATGTATGAACAATAAAGAAACTTTCATCAAATCATCTGTGTACAAACATATTATTACAATAATAAACTGCTGTCACATGTTACTGTGTTCAATGAATCTACAGATACTGAGTTTGTCTCTGGGTATATTCACAGGGATTTTATCATTTTTTGTCACCATTTTACTCTTAAATTATGGTAGTTTTTAAAGCATGTCAAAGTAAAGGATGAAAGGAGAACATTTTAACAGAAACAGTGAGTCTGTTCTACATGGTGTCCCTCACATGTGTCCTCTCTGTCCTGCTCTGTACTATATTGTTCTGTATTTCAGCATGGGGATGGAGGAGCAGAGACAGGAAGCTTGTAGGCAGATTGTGGGATTGACTGGCGTAATGCTGTATTGATGATGATTTATACCTCTGTGTCTGAGTGTCTGTATTTGCACTACCAAATGTTTGTGGTTCATCTGTTGGAGCTCAGAGGATCATAATGTAACTTATGTGCAACTTTTCAAACAATAATCTTCATGTAGCTGCGATTCACAAACTGTAGACACCACGAGACCTTTGATCAGTCTGCAGCTGCTTCCACATGTTCAGTGTTCTCACTGAATATCTGCCCTTCCAAGTCATGTCACATTTTCTTATAGAGCAAATTTCATACAGAAAGCAACACAATGAGCTTCACAAGGGCAAGAGCAATACAATTATAAATACATAAAATACAAGCATACATATCATCATACATAAAAGCAAGCAAACATATGATTGTATACGTGGACGCATAGGTAATTAAAGTACATAATAATTCAGTTAAAACAGCAGCAGAGAGTTGCTCAACCTAGTTAAACACAACAGTAAACAGAAATGTTTTAAGTCTACTTTTAAAGGAACTAAGTGTTGGGGCATCTCTAATATCACTTGGAAAGTCAGTCCATCTGTATGGAGCATAATAGCTGAATGCAGCTTCTCCTGCTTTAGAGCACTCACATGGAGGACAACAAGGAGACCACTGGCTGATGATGTGAGGCTTCTTGTTGGTTCATATGGCACAAGCAATTCCTTAATATAATTTGGAGCAGTGCCATTCAGTGCCTTGTAGACGAGTAGGAGGACTTTAAAATCAATTCTAGCATTTACTGGAAGCCAGTGCAAGGAATTAAGAACAAGTGTGATATGTGCACTTTTCTTAGTCTCGTCTAAAATACGTGCAGCATCATTCTGCATAAGCTGCAGGCGCTTAACAGTTTTTCGAGAGTCCAGAAAAAATAGTATTGCAATAGTCAAGTCTGCTTGTGACAAATGCATGTACTAGTTCTTCAGTGTCTGAATTTGACAGAAAGCCTCTGATTTTTGAGATATTTTTTGAGGTGATAGAAATCTGATGTTGTAACATTATTGATATGACAGTGAAAGTTAAGCTCAGCATCTATGATAACATCAATGTATCATGTCATGTAGCAGGTGGATGTGACTCCCCTCGTTGAGACCTGCTGATAGACGTAACAGCGGAGCAGAGGAGAGACACTGAGATAGTGATGTAACCGACCTGCACGCTGGTATTTGTCATGTTTATTGTCTTCTCAAAAACTAATACTGTTTAAAATATTTGTATGGAACAAATATTCGTAAAAAAAACAAAAACAAAAAAAAAAAAAACAATATTTGTGCTTTGCTGAATAACATATTTGTATTTGGGCCCAACCCTAGCAGGTAGTCATTATATGATCTGACTTCACATGCACTGCTGGGAAAATTCACTAGTCAAATGTCTACATTGTATTTAAATGAATGAACTATAATCACATTATTTTCTTTTAGTGATTTTTGTATTGGGTTGAATACACTGTAATTAATTTGTAGCTGATACATCAGATTTTTACGTTGCACATACTGTAAATAATTGAAGTTTAAAAATCTTCAAGGGGAATGAAAGAATCTAGCTCGGGGCAGTTTGCACTTCATTAAATTTTAACAGATGAAGAGTATCTGGAGCAAATTCTGCCAAGTTTACTATGTACTTTAGTTTACTAGATTGAAATGAGAGAAGACGTGAGGTAGTTTGGAAGCTTTTACAGTTGACTTTTATGAGTGAACATCATGAGATGATTATTCTATCTTGTCAGTTATGAAGTTCATCCAACTTTTTTATACAGAGAACGATGATGAGTGTGAGATGTGTCATAACATAATGTGATGAAGAGGATTTAACAGCTGAGGTGATGATGGGGCAGCATGAAAGAACAGAATGTCTCTGTTTGATAGATTTGACATTTTTGAGTCAAGATGAATCTTGAATGATTAAATATTTGTTTGACTCAGTAAGAGGTTGTTGAGGTGGGAGGTGGACTGTTTGACCTTCAGGAGGAAAACTGATAGAGACACTATGAACATCATAAATCATCTGTGTGTGTGTGTGTGTGTGTGTGTGTGTGTGTGTGTGTGTGTGTGTGTGTGTGTTCAGTGAACTGTATCAGTCTCTGCAATAGCTTCCAGCTGCAGCAGTCAGTTCAGTTTCTGTTCAGTCTGACTGAGGGAGGTTTTTGTACGACGCTTTTTCACTGTGTGAACACCCACTGACTGTTGGGATAGTGGAGACTCTGACAGTAATAAACTGCTGCATCTTCAGACTGAACTCCACTGATGGTCAGAGTGAAGTCAGAGTTTGATCCACTGCCTGTAAAACGATCTGGAATCCCTGATCTTCGATAGGTAGCACTGGAAATGAGAAGTTTAGGAGCTTCTCCATCTCTCTGTTGGTACCAGGCTAAACGGTGGTATGAGTTATAAACATAAACATCCTGACTGGTCCTACAGCTGATGGTTGTGGATCCTCCCAGAGCAGATCTCACTGCTGCAGGCTGAGTCACTGTGACCTGGCCTCTGGACTATGAGGATACAGAGACAAAAACATAAAGCAGTGTCATGGTTTTGATGGTTTTGATGGTTTTGTCGGCTTCATTTCAGAGGGACGGATGTTGATAGAGGAGAGGAGTTTGATTCTCTGGACTTTACCTGTGAAGCAGCAGCAGAGGAGAGTCCAGATGAGGACGGAGATCAAAGTCATGTTTTTGATGAGGAGGATTTCTGTGGCTTCTGTTGTGATGAAGGACAGCGGTCAGTCATCCAGTGTTCAACTCTCAGGACTATAAACTCTCCCAGAGCACTGGAGCATGGTGCTGCTGATGCAAAGTGGCTCTCTATGGAAATGCTCTGACTCACTCCAACAGGGACTTGGATTACTCTGATGATGCTGTTTCATCAATGGATCAATCATTTTACCAGATTATTGATTATCTATGTGTCAGTGATCATTTTCTGTGTTTCATTTATGTTCTGTGAACAGATTGTCTTCAGAAATGTCTGTTTTGATTCATTTTACATCTACAACACTCAGTTTTCATTCAAGACATAATTTAAAATACAGTAAACATGAAACAAAATGATTCATTTTAGAATAAGAATATAAATTATTGGCCTACTGTTATATATTTTCATATCATCCAGCTGTGTTTCACAGACTGAGACTGTTTTTGTGGAGTTTGTTGTGTTCAAAGTCAGAGAGCCGTGTCTCTCTACAGTGAGAGGTTTTTGTATGACGACTCAGTCAGTTTGTATCACTGTGGTGGACTTTTGGTGGAGGAACCAGACTGGATGTTAACTGTAAGTACCTTTAATTTCTACAAGAATTTAAATTCTTTTTTTATTCTATTTTCAGTTGATAAATTCAGGCTTTACTTAAACGTTTTGGCTGCTAGTTTTATAAATTTTATATTTTTGCAGTGATCACTACAGTCTTCACTGTGATACAGATAAAAATCCGTCAAAGAAGTCTTTAGTTACACAGAAACTTTAGTTTAGACGGTTTCTACATTCATATCATTTATACTGTTATTAAAAAGTACAACTGCTTATTTGAAGACAATATAGTTCAGTTTTCTGAATGACAGAAAATCTTCTTGATTAATTTAACGTAGTGATTATATAATTTCATCTGAAGAAATCTACCAGACATTTATTTAGTGAGTGTTTTATCTGGAAACATTTCATGTGTTTAACTCAATCTTCCTCTCAGAACAATGAATTTCATGACATGTCACATCCTCATTATAACCAGTGAATACCATAATATCACTGTAGCTGATTTAACCTCATGTTGTATTAATAGGATTAATTTTGTGAGTTGGAAAAAGTATTTTAGTGCTTAAAATATTTGTCATTAGTGAAGTCTGTCTGTTTTCATAGTTCAGTAGTGATGCCTGTGTAAATGAGGAGATTAAACACAAACTGTCTCTTTAACGTTTTGGCTTCAATTTAAAAAATATGGATGCTCAAATAAAAGTATTTCTGCCTTTCTGTAATGCATAATATTTACTTCTTTAACATTGATGTTTAAGTTTTTGAGTAAATTAAAGTACTTGAAGAGTTGTTTGCTTGGAACCTTTTATCTTTAGTACTGAAACCTGTCTGTTGCCATGGTTCATCGGTGATGCCTGTCTGTTGCCATGGTTACTGAGCTCAGAGAGGGAAGTGAAACACTGAAGACCAGTTTTATCCAGTCTGAGGAAGACCAACAGAACCAGCAGCCTCCTCTGCTGCAACCAACAGGGTGGAGTTTATTTTCTCTTTGCATGAACTGTCTTCATGTTGTCTCTCTGTCTCCCCCTCCAGTGGGTCGAGTCACCCCCACCCTGACGGTGCTGCCCCCCTCCAGCGAGGAGCTGCAGCAGGGGAAGGCCACGCTCGTGTGTCTGGCCAACAAGGGCTACCCCTCAGACTGGAGTCTGGCCTGGAAGGTGGACGGCAGCAGCAGCAGCTTGGAGCAGAGCAGGAGCCCCGGGGTGCTGCAGAATGACGGCCGCTACAGCTGGAGCAGCACCCTGAGGCTCCCTGCAGACCAGTGGAGGAAGGTGGTCTCTGTGACCTGTGAGGCCACCCAGGGCTCCCAGACTCCAGTCTCAGAGACACTGAGGAGAGACCAGTGTTCCTAGTCCTGACCTGACTCACTGCTACTGCTTTTACTCTGCTACTGCTCTCACTCTGATCTCTGCAACTATCTCTCTCTTTTATTTCACATGTTTCAGTAACAATATTTACTTGCTTGTTGTAATGTTTCAATATAATTTCAGTATTTCCAGACAATAAAGATCTCTTCATCAAATCACTTGTTTTCATCTTTATTATTATAAAAGTGTCTTAATTATTTTCTCTTAATGGTAACAGTAATGATATTAAATCCTGATAAAAACTGAGTTATAAATGTTTCAACTGCTCTATGAAGACTTCAGAAGGAAAACGTAAGATCATATAATGTATTGATTCATATACTGTATATTAGGAAAGTATTTACACTCAAACAACACTCTTAGATATTATGTGATTAATGCTACACAGTCATGGTGGTAGTAAGTCTATAATTTGTTTTCATAGTTTACAGTAAAGTCATAATAATTGTAGAAAATGCTTTGCTGGAGTCACTTCAGATTTGTCTGTAATAATTAGTAATTGAGTATTTTTAATGAAAAATCCTCCAATCATCTTATGTTACTGAAGTGTGTCAGTGCAAAGAGTCTAATATTTTTATTTTTTTCAGATGTATTAAAAGCATATACATAATCTTTTAAACAAAATCACAAAACCCTCAGAAATATGTTCTAATTCTGAAATAAAAAGCAAAATATCATCAGCATAAAGAGATATAAAATGAGTGTGATCTGACATTTTAACCCTGGACATTTTTACAAACTGCTTCTACTGAAGAGCTGAAACACAAAGACAAATGAAAGAGATGAAAAAGGGAAAGAATTCAAGTATTAATTAATTACTTAATCAATTAAATGTTTTTTGGTTTATATTATAAATACTTGCTGCTGGAATAAAAACATGCAAAATGACAAATATATGTCACATGACATGATTAGTAATTTTACAACACAAATGATAATAAATATTATCATGATAACATTTTGTAATTTATTTCTAAAAAATAGTATGTTTGAGTATCTATGAAAAATAGTAAGAGATGAAATAAATAAATAATAATAGTTTTAGTGTTCATGTGTTGTAGTCAGTAGATTAAACTTATTAAAGAATTGAAATCATACTTCAACAGAGGTTAGATTTGATATTCAGCCAAATGTTTCATATTCTGTATTAATGAAAGTATTTAAAATAAATCTTTTCTTGTTAAATACAGAATATTTAGTGTTAAAATGTTGAAAATTACATTATTAAAACATCTGTTGTTTTAGTTTGAGTGCAGCTGTTGAGTCAGATCAGTTCCTCTTCAGCTGAGGGAGGTTTTTGTACGACGTTGTATCACTGTGTGAACGAGCTGTAACCCTGCTGACAGTAATAAACTCCTGAATCTTCAGCCTGAACTCCACTGATGGTCAGAGTGAAGTCAGTGCTGTATCCACTTCCACTAAAACGATATGAAACTCCAGACTGAAGAGTTGTAGCATAATAAATCAGGAGTTTAGGAGCTTCTCCAGGTTTCTGAAGGTATCAGTTGAGCACATTATTAACACTTGAACTGGTTTTACATCTGATGGAGACAGTCTGTCCTGGAACAACAGACTGAGATCCAGGAGACTGAGTCACAGTGATTTGTCCTGATGAACCTGGAAAACATGCAAAAGAGGAGAAGGGTTACTGAAGAGAAATCCAGATTGGAGAAAGATGATCAACATGAAAACAGAAGAGTATCATTTCTTTAACATGGAGAATAGATGGAAGAAGGTAAATGCTGCTTGTTTCAGTGTTTCTCCATCACAGCAGAACATCATTGTGGTGAACCTGGTTGCATCCTGAAGCAAAGTTTTCACAAGAGAGTCTCACCCTGAACAAGGAGCCCCAGGGTGGCCAGCAGTAGAGTCAGTGACATCATCATTGTGCTGCTGGCGGCGTGTCAGTGGCTCTGAAAGGTCTGGACAGCCACTGATCAACACTGGCCTCTTAACGGCTGGGAGCAGAGAGGCAGGACAGATATGCAAACACACAGAGTCAGTGAACTGTAGCTGTCCTCAACATATCATGCTGTTTCCTCCTCACTGCTGGGAGAACTCACTGTAATTTGTAGCTGATACATCAGATTTTTACCTCGTTTATACTGTAAATAATTAGATGTAGACATCTCACAAACTCCATGACTCATGTAACAGCATGGTTAAAGCAATGCTCTCTCAGTGTAGAGCCGGATTTCTTTGTATCAGGCGAGAGGCTACAGGTCGTATCTGAATACAAGTACCTTGGTGTTTTGATTGACTCCAAACTTTCATTCAAGGCTCAGATGAAAAAGGTCTGTAACCGGGTCAAATTCAATCTTTCAAATTTCAGGTTCATTTCCCATATCATTTACTGTTTAACGACCTGGTTGCAGGCTGGCAACACTACTCTAAAACCAATAGAGTCTTTGTATAAACGAACACTTCCTTGACAAGAAACCAGTAAATTTTCATAATTGCCCAATATTAAAAAAATATAACTTATTGAGTTGGGAGAACTTGATTAAATATGTAGATGTTTGTCTTATGTACCAGATTATATATGGTTTGACCTCTCCTCCGCTCAGACAGTTTGTCAACATAAGAACAACTGCATATGGGTTCACAAGAGGTGCAGCAAGAGGGGATTGCATCATCCCACTCAGAAAAAGTACTTTCAGTCGGTCTGCATTCTCTGTTAAAGCTGCACTATAATGGAACTCCATCCCAGCAACTAACTGGTGCATTTACAGCAATGTTTATTAATGTGCACTGTCCCTGTTAAATAAACAAACAAACAAACAAACACGTGTTCAGTGTTCTCACTGAATATCTGCTCTTCCAGTGAATCTTTTTCTTTTCATTATTTATTCATTGATTTAATTCTTCATTTAAAGGACCAGTGTGTAAGATTTAGGAGGATCTGTTGGCAGAAATGGAATATAATATTCATAAGTATGTTTTAATTAGTGTATAATCACCTGAAAATAAGAATAGTTTTCGTTATCTTAGAATGAGCCCTTTATATCTACATAGGGAGCAGGTCCTCTTTCACGAAGCCTGCCATGTTGCACCGCCATGTTTCTACAGTAGCCCAGAAGGGACAAACCAAACACTGTACACAGCAGAGTATTTGAACCCACTTTTTCCAAGTTCAGTGTGAACAAGAGGATCAGCTGATGTTAAAATGTGTCCTGACATTGTAAGTACTGTATTTAAATGTAACCAGAGATCAGAGGGAACCAGGCAGTTTTTGCGGTACAGCCTCATAAATAAACAACATTCAATGCTGCTGCCTTCTGTTTGTTAAGGAGGACCATCCCACCGTTTCATATAAGATGCAATGGTGAGTGAGGAATTCATCAGCTGTGATGAAGAGCAGTGCTCTGTGATACACTCAAGTCAAGAAGCTTTAAGGTGGAGGGAGAAGCATGCATATATAAAATATCACCATAATCAAGCACACACAGAATTGTAGATTGTACAATGGTCTTTCAACTAGCAGAAGAGATTCTCAGGATGAGAGAGAGGAGGAACACAAACCAGTGTTGGAGAGTTGCTGACCACCATGAAAGTAGGAAAGGTGTGAAGGAAGGTAGTCGCACACTCGTAGCCACGATTTGATATTTATATGGAGATCTTTTCTGATATTCTTTTGACATATTGTATAACTAACCTTTTATCAAATGTATTGTGCATTTATATGGAGATATTTTTTTTTGATGCACTGTATGATCTAAGCTATTGATCAATCGTATCATGTTTTCCTGATGTGACTTTTAAATGTCATGTGAATCAGGTACTTGCTCCTCCAACAGTATGTAAATGTGATTGAGGACACTCCTCCCCATGACAGACACATCTGTGTCCTATCTCCTATATAATGTCTGTTGAGCTGTTATGTCCCTCAATACCCTGAAGAAGACTGTCATGTGGAAACGTTGGTAAATTATTAAAGTATATTTTTAGTATCGTGGTGACGAGTGTGCGACAACCTTCCTTCACAGACTAGCAGAAGAGAAACATGATTAGTTTCTATACAAAAATCCATTTTTGGCCTTCAGTTTGCTTGATAGGTGTTCCACATGGGTCTGAAAAGTGAGTCTGGATTTTGATTTTTGACTTTAATGCTGCAACAATTATATTATCCTCATCTAACAGATCCACTACTGCCAGTCCAAACTTTCTCTTCAGCAGCGTTGTTACTGCTCTGTATAACAAAGTGAATATGAGAGAAAGTAAACACAGCTAGAACAGGTAACAGGTAGAGTCTACACAGAACTGTCAATCACCTGCTGAGCTGTGGAGACACCTTGATACAGAAGATTATTTCAAGCTTTAAGGAATCTGATGTTCTCAATGTAGAACTTCATATCACATTTCATATGTTTTAATAAAGGAACAAAGTACCTGTTTTGCCTCTTTTTTCATTTACTTCAATGTAACTAATTTGTTTCCTTCAGTTTCTATCAGGTCATCAGTACAAAGTTGTTACTGTGTTTGTACCACTGTGAGACCAATAATGAAAAATACTGTGATTATTGTCTGTGATAGATTCATATTCATTACTACAGACATATGAATCAATTGTCTAATGGTTTAATCTGAAAATGTGTGTGTGTGTGTGTGTGTGTGTGTGTGTGTGTGTGTGTGTGTGTGTGTGTGTGTGTGTGTGTGTGTGTGTGTTCAGTGAACTGTATCAGTCTCTGCAGTAGCTTCCAGCTGCAGCAGTCAGTTCAGTTTCTGTTCAGTCTGACTGAGGGAGGTTTTTGTATGACGCTTTTTCACTGTGTGAACACCCACTGACTGTTGATAGATTTATAACTCTGACAGTAATAAACTCCTGAATCTTCAGCCTGAACTCCACTGATGGTCAGAGTGAAGTCAGTGCCATATCCACTTCCACTAAAACGATCTGAAACTCCAGGCTGAAGGTCTGTAGCATAATAAATCAGGAGTTTAGGAGCTTCTCCAGATTTCTGAAGGTACCAACTGAGGTAGCTACCAACAATTGAACTGGTTTTACATCTGATGGAGACAGTCTGTCCTGGAACAACAGACTGAGATCCAGGAGACTGAGTCACAGTGATTTGTCCTGATGAACCTGGAAAACATGAAAAAGAGGAGAAGGGTTATTGAGACAAATCCAGCTTGGAGAAAGATGATCAACATGAAAACAGAAGAGTATCATTTCTTTAACATGGAGAATAGACGGAAGAAGGTAAATGCTGCTTGTTTCAGTGTTTCTCCATCACAGCAGAACATCATTGTGGTGAACCTGGTTGCATCCTGAAGCAAAGTTTTCACTAGAGAGTCTCACCCTGAACAAGGAGCCCCAGGGTGGCCAGCAGTAGAGTCAGTGACATCATCATCGTGCTGCCGGCGTGTCAATGGCTCTGAAAGGTCTGGTCAGCCACTGATCAACACTGGCCTCTTAACGGCTGGGAGCAGAGAGGCAGGACAGATATGCAAACACACAGAGTCAGTGAACTGTAGCTGTCCTCAACATATCATGCTGTTTCCTCCTCACTGCTGGGAGAACTCAACATTTACATCATCCATAACATAAAGGAGTGACAATCTGAGGGAGAGAACTTCATTAAGCAGTTAGAAAGACTGATGTGAAATGTGTAACGGAAGAATTTTGAGGCTAATTTCACAGAATTGTTTTCAGTTTTTTTAACATGGTTGATATTTTGTTTTTCTCAAGTGCAGAATGTGCAACTAGTGATGTGAAAGGCCTCAAATCCAGAGTTTTACAGATAGATGGAGGTGTTTCTTCATTAAATGTGTTTGATTTCTTAAATGTGTATTCTATTGAATACACATTTATTTAAGATATGTATCATTTCTTTATGTCCTTTGAGAATATAACTTCTCATCCATATTATTTTTAAACATATTGGAATGATGTGTTTGATACTCCTCTTCCTTGGTTAAACATTTTTAGATGTATTTACTCATCATCTTGTTCTACTTATTTATGGGCCTTTCAGTTAAAAAAAATATAAGATGTTACCAACAAGAAAAATGCTTAAGATATGGAGAATGACTGTGGATAATATCTGTAGATTTTGTGGTGATGAGGAGGAGGATATTATGTGTTTATTTTGGTATTGTCCAGTGGTTTCATCCTTTTGGCAGCAGGTGGCAAATTGGTTATCTGAACAAGCAATCCTTTTACCTTTATCCCCTCTCAATATTATTTGGGGTTATCAAGATGATAAAAATATGTTATTGAATATTATTGTGCTGCTTGGCAAGCTTTATATATTTGATTCTCCAAAAAAGCTGGTTTTGAGTTCCTTCATATTACATTTAAAATGTTAATATTTGCAGGAAAAGATCATTATTAAATAATAATATTTCATTATTAAAAGCAGAGCAAAAAGCTCAGACATAAATAAATGGGAGATCTTGACAATATCAAAAACTTGGGATACAGAACTATGATTATTCTTTGTTATCATAAATTAACATTATCTCTTTTTTATTTAGTTCCTTCTATAACATGACGTGTTTAATTTAAATTGCTGTATAAGTGAATGTTTTTGAACCACAATCACATATAGTGCTTGACATGTTTGTACATATATGTATGTTTGTATATGTGTATGTATATGTATATATGTGGTATGTCTGTTGTTTTTGTTTATGTGTGTGAGTATTGAATATGTGTTTTTGTTTTTGTAAAATAAAACAAGAAAAAAAAGATCTAATGCAAATTTAAAAATAGTGAGAATAGTTAGAACACTTTTTATAACTTCTGATCTGATTAGTAACTGAAAGAAGGAAAAATTAGGATTTTGTGATGTTTGGTTGGATGTCATCAGCATACAAGCTGATCTTTTTAATGGTGTGAATGAAATGATGCCTGAGATGCCAGCCCGTTCTCACTCCCAACTAACCCTAACCCTAACCCAAGCTTCCGTATGTGACGAGTTGGAGTGAGAACGTGTTGGAGATGCTGATGCATTTCCTAACGGAAGAAACCAGGAGTGCAAAAAAATCTAAAGATGAGAAGAGAAACAAGTCCTCCATGTCTAATAAACATTTGTAATTATATTTGTATTGATATATATTTACATTTATGAGGAAAGATAGTGAACGATCTGCATATACTTGTGAAATAACTACTGGTGTGTGTGTGTGTGTGTGTTCAGTGAACTGTATCAGTCTCTGCAGTAGCTTCCAGCTGCAGCAGTCAGTTCAGTTTCTGTTCAGTCTGACTGAGGGAGGTTTTTGTACGACGCTTTTTCACTGTGTGAACACACGCTGACTGCCGGGATAGTGGAAACTCTGACAGTAATAAACTGCCGCATCTTCAGCCTGAACTCCACTGATGGTCAGAGTGAAGTCAGAGTTTGATCCACTGCCTGTAAAACGATCTGGAATCCCTGATGCTCGAGTGGTAGCATAGTAAATGAGAAGTTTAGGAGCTTCTCCATCTTTCTGTTGGTACCAGGCTAAGTAATTAGAAACAAAATCATCCTGACTGACCCTACAGCTGATGGTTGTGGATCCTCCCAGAGCAGATCTCACTGCTGCAGGCTGAGTCACTGTATACTGGCCTCTGGACTCTGAGGATACAGAGACAAAAACATAAAGCAGCGTCATGGTTTTGATGGTTTTGATGGTTTCTATGAAAAATAGTAAGAGATGAAATAAATAAATAATAATAGTTTTAGTGTTCATGTGTTGTAGTCAGTAGATTAAACTTATTAAAGAATTGAAATCATGCTTCAACAGAGGTTAGATTTGATGTTCAGCCAAATGTTTCATATTCTGTATTAATGAAAGTATTTAAAATCTTTTTTTCGTTATTGTTAAATACAGAATATTTAGTGTTAAAATGTTCAAATTAAATTATTAAAACCTCTGTTGTTTTTGTTTGAGTGCAGCTGTTGAGTCAGATCAGTTCCTCTTCAACTGAGCGAGGTTCTTGTACGACGTTGTATCACTGTGTGAACGGGAAGCTGCTACTCTGCTGACAGTAATAAACTCCTGAATCTTCAGCCTGAACTCCACTGATGGTCAGAGTGTAATCAGTATTTGATCTACTTCCACTAAAACGATCTGAAACTCCAGGCTGACGGTTTGTAGCTTGATAAATCAGGAGTTTAGGGGCTTCTCCAGTTTTCTGAAGGTACCAGTGGAGGTAGCTGGTACTATAACTGCTTTTACATCTGAGGGAGACAGTCTGTCCTGGAACAACAGACTGAGATCCAGGAGACTGAGTCAGGATGATTTGTCCTGATGATCCTGGAAAACATGAAAAAGAGGAGAAGGGTTATTGAGACAAATCCAGCATGGAGAAAGATGATCAACATGAAAACAGAAGAGTATCATTTCTTTAACATGGAGAATAGATGGAAGAAGGTAAATGCTGCTTGTTTCAGTGTTTCTCCATCACAGCAGAACATCATTGTGGTGAACCTGGTTGCATCCTGAAGCAAAGTTTTCACAAGAGAGTCTCACCCTGAACAAGGAGTCCCAGGGTGGCCAGCAGTAGAGTCAGTGACATCATCATTGTGCTGCCGGCGGCGTGTCAGTGGCTCTGAAAGGTCTGGACAGCCACTGATCAACACTGGCCTCTTAACGGCTGGGAGCAGAGAGGCAGGACAGATATGCAAACACACAGAGTCAGTCAACTGTAGCTGTCCTCAACATATCATGCTGTTTCCTCCTCACTGCTGGGAGAACTCACTGTAATTTTGTAGCTGATACATCAGATTTTTACCTTGTATGTAATTGTAAATAATTAGATGTAGACATCTCACAAACTCCATGACTCATGTAACAGCATGGTTAAATCAATGGTATTTGCAACTAAATGTGTCTAAAACAGTATGTATGTTTTTCACCAAGACAAACAGTTCTAGTGTAGAGCCGGATTTCTTTGTATCAGGGGAGAGGCTACAGGTCGTATCTGAATACAAGTACCTTGGTGTTTTGATTGACTCCAAACTTTCATTCAAGGCTCAGGTGAAAAAGGTCTGTGACCGGGTCAAATTCAATCTTTCAAATTTCAGGTTCATGCGAGATTATATGTCAACAGAGGCGGCTAAGATGTACATGCATTCCATGGTCATTTCCCATATCATTTACTGTTTAACGACCTGGTCGCAGGCTGGCAACACTACTCTAAAACCAATAGAGTCTTTGTATAAACGAACACTTCCTTGACAAGAAACCAGTACATTTTCATCGTTGCCCAATCTTAAAAAAATATAACTTGTTGAGTTGGGAAAACTCGATTAAATATGTAGATGTTTGTCTTATGTACCAGATTATATATGGTTTGACCTCTCCTCCACTCAGACAGTTTGTCAACATAAGAACAACTGCATATGGGTTCACAAGAGGTGCAGCAAGAGGGGATTGCATCATCCCACTCAGAAAAAGTACTTTCAGTCGGTCTGCATTCTCTGTTAAAGCCGCACTAGAATGGAACTCCATCCCAGCAACTATTAGAGAACTGGACACGTATAGTTCATTTAGAGCTCATTTAAAGAAATTGTTAATTACTACTCAGCTCTGTCAGCACTAAGACTCGCACCTTGCTGTCCTATATAAGCCCTATATAAGCTGACTTTCTTATTAGGAGGTGGAGGGGTTGTAACGTTGTTGGCAGAAAGTTGGAAATCATCACAGAGCATGGTTCCTTGCCAGTTTTATTTTATTTTTTATTTTAACTCAAATCATGACCTTTCCCTAACCCTAACCAAGTGGGTTTTGTGCCTAAACCTCACCAGACCTTAACCACCGTGTTGTCACACCATAAAATATGATTTTTTTAACAGTGAGTGCTGTGATACTGCACGTTGAAAAATGACACTAAAGGGATACCCAGTGCTTTAAAAAGTGACGCTACGGGGTCCTGACCAAGCTTCCATATGTGACAAGTTGGGAGTGAGAACGTGTTGGAGATGCTGATGCATTTCCTAACGGAAGAAACCAGGAGTCCAAAAAAATCTAAAGAGGAGAAGAGAAACAAGTCCTCCATGTCTAATAAACATTTGTAATTATATTTGCATTGATATATATTTACATTTATGATGGAAGATTGTGAACGATCTGTATATACTTGTTAAAGACCTACTGGTGTCTGTGTGTGTGTGTGTGTGTGTGTGTGTGTGTGTGTGTTCAGTGAACTGTATCAGTCTCTGCAGTAGCTTCCAGCTGCAGCAGTCAGTTCAGTTTCTGTTCAGTCTGACTGAGGGAGGTTTTTGTACGACGCTTTTTCACTGTGTGAACACAAACTGACTGTTGACATAGTGTTCACCAAAACAGTAATAAACTGCTGCATCTTCAGCCTGAACTCCACTGATGGTCAGAGTGAAGTCGGTTTTTGATCCACTGCCTGAAAAACGTTCTGGAGTCCCTGATGCTCGCTGGTCAGCCAAGTAAACTGTTGGTACCAGGATAAACCATCTTTGGTTTTGTTTCTGAAAACAGTTACCTGCTGACTATGTTCACAGGTAATAGAGACAGAGCCTCCCAGAGCAGATGTCACTGCTGCAGGCTGAGTCACTGTGACCTGGCCTCTGGACTCTGAGGATACAGAGACAAAAACATAAAGCAGCGTCATGGTTTTGATGGTTTTGTTGGCTTCATTTCAGAGGGACGGATGTTGATAGAGGAGAGGAGTTTGATTCTCTGGACTTTACCTGTGAAGCAGCAGCAGAGGAGAGTCCAGATGAGGACGAAGATCAAAGTCATGTTTTTGATGAGGAGGATTTCTGTGGCTTCTGTTGTGATGAAGGACAGCTGTCAGTCATCCAGTGTTCAACTCTCAGGACTATAAACTCTCCCAGAGCACTGGAGCATGGTGCTGCTGATGCAAAGTGGCTCTCTATGGAAATGCTCTGACTGACTCCAACAGGGACTTGGATTACTCTGATGATGCTGTTTAATCAATGGATCAATCAATTTACCAGAGTATTGATTACCTATGTGTCAGTGATCATTTTTATGTGGATTTGGTTTGATGACTGCAGACAGATTTTTTTTCAGAACGTCTTCTGTCTGGTTAAATTTAATGCTACGGGGATCGATTTTATTCTCAGACAAATTGAACAATAAATATGCAAATACCCCTACTGCTTTCTCTCCAAAAAAACTTAGGCCTCCTAAATATAAGATCCATTAGTAACAAATCTTTTATCATTAGTGATTTTATTGTCTTTAATTACTGGACTTTTTTTATGACCAGCGAGACATGGCTGTCGCAGGGGGACACTGTTCCTCTGAACGACGCCACGCCAACTGTATTTGCTTATTTTAATATAGTTGGAGGAAGAGGTGGTCTTGCTGTGTTTTATAAGTCGGGTCTTAAATGCCATCTTGTTACTCCGTTCTTTTAACCTCACTCAATCTGTTAATGAGCCTACACATTCTAAGGGCCATACCTTGGATTTAGTTCTCTCTTCTGGTCTCTCTTTTGAGTATCTTAGTTTGTCGTCTTTAAAGTTCCACTCCTGATCTGCACTACTAGTCCCAACCCTACAATTAGCTCTCGCATTCTTAATGCTGGTTCCACTGTTAAATTCTGTGATGCTTTTAATTCTTTATCTTTTAATTTGTTTTTATCTTCTCTTCATCCTAATGCTCTTTTAAATTCTTTTAACGATCAGAGCCTATCCATCCTAGATCAAATTACACCATTTAAAACAAGGACACAAGACTCAACTGGATGTTGAGCTCTCTGACAAATTTCTTGCTCATTTCATTAGCAAGGTGGAGATTATAAGGTCCCAAATCCAGCCTGCCCCCTGCATTCTCTCCATTCAACATGATACTCCTGACACTTATACCCAGTTCCAACCCATTACATTGTCAGAGTTATATTTCCCACTGTTACTCCTGTTATTCTGCACATTTTTAATAATTCCCTGACCTCCGGTTCTTTTCCTGATAGTTTTAAGCATGCTATTGTCCACCCTCTACTTAAAAAACCCAATTTGGACCTTCTCTCTTTAAACAACTACAACGGCCTATCTCC
The DNA here is from genome assembly GCF_910596095.1 of Thunnus maccoyii. Classification (NCBI taxonomy): domain Eukaryota; kingdom Metazoa; phylum Chordata; class Actinopteri; order Scombriformes; family Scombridae; genus Thunnus; species Thunnus maccoyii. The sequence continues at coordinate 2,730,344 of NC_056547.1, forward strand.
AAACTGTCTTTTTTATCCAAGGTTCTGGAGAAATTCATTTAAAATCAGGTCACTAATGACCTACTTCCAGCTGCAGACAGAGGTGACTGCTCGATTTTAGTGCTTTTAGATTTAAGTGCCACATTTGACACTGTCAAATACAGTATCCTCCTAAATTGCCTGGAGACTTGGGTTGGCATCAAGGGCCCGGCTCTTAGTTAATTACGAACATACGTTCTCAATCAAACTTTTTCTGTCGCTCTGGGTATCTCCACCTCCACAACAGCTCAGTTTAATTGTGGGGTCCCTCAACGCTCAGTTCTTGGCCCCCTTCGGTTTTCCTTATACATGCTGCCCCTTGGCCAACTTATTCGGAATCATGATGTGCTTTATCACTTTTATGCTGATGACATACAGTTATACTTACCATTAAAACCCTCAGATCCAAACAGCCTACTCAAATCTTGCCTTTCTGACATTAAATCCTGGATGTCCCAAAATTTTCTTAAATTTAATGATGACAAGTCTGAGGTCATGCTGTTTGGTCTCCCAAATTCTATCAGCTCTTTTGGTGCAAACCTTGGAGATTTGTCAAACAACATTACACAGGCTGCTAGGAATCTGGGGGTAATATTTGATGCCAACCTCTGTTATGATAAGCAAGTCAAAAAATATTGTCAAGCTGTGTTTCTCTAAAATTAGGTCATTTTTATCTTTTGCCGATCTTCAAATAATTATACATGCTTTTATCTACTCTCGGCTTGATTACTGCAGCGCACTTTATTCAGGTATCAGCCAGGGCTCCCTCCACCATCTCAAGTTGGTCCAAAATGCTGCTGCTTGTCTCATTACTGGGACTAAAAGGTATGAGCACATTACTCCTGTGCTTGCCTCCCTATACTGGCTCCCAGTTAGCTTTTGCATTGATTTTAAAATTTTATTACTCACCTTTAAGGCATTAAACAGCCTTGATCCTTGTTACATATCTGCTTTATTGACCTGGTATGTGCCCCCTCGACCCTTCAGATCTGCAGATGGAGCCCTGTTGGTCACTCCCAGGTCACAGTTTGTGACATAGAGTGATCGGGCTTTTGCTTTTAGAGCCCCCACAGTCTGGAACTCCTTGCCTACTGAAATCAGACACACTACGTCTCTAGTTTCTTTTAAAACTAGTCTTAAGATTTCTTTCTTTGTGAAGGCTTTTGGAAATGTCTGATGTTTCATTTACTGTTTTTACACCTATTAATTGATCTTACTCTTTTATTGTTTTTGTTTTGTTTTTTTTTTAACTTTTGAGCATTTTATTGTTTTATTATTAGTATTATTGTGCATCTCTATTGTTACTTCTGTGCTTCTGTCTTTACATCTTTACTTGCCTTATTTTTATCTGCCATGTTTTGTTTTATTTTCTTTTGGAAGGCACTTTGTTACATTGTTAAGAAAAGTGTTATATGAATAAAGTTTACTATTATTATTATTTATTACATGATTAACTGTGAAACATTGGGGACTTTTTAAACAAAAATCATATGAAATAAAACAGGAACTTTCTGTAGAGTTTGTTGTGTTCAAAGTCAGAGAGCCGTGTCTCTCTACAGTGAGAGGTTTTTGTACGACGACTCAGTCAGTTTGTATCACTGTGGAGGACTTTTGGTGGAGGAACCAGACTGGATGTTAACTGTAAGTACCTTTAATTTCTACAAGAACGTAACTTCATCATTTATTCTATTTTCAGTTGATAAATTCAGGCTTTACTTAGACATTTTGGCTGGTAGTTTTATAAATTTTACATTTTTACAGTGATCACTACAGACTTCACTGTGATAAAAACAGATAAAAATCCGTCTGATCAAAGAAGTCTTTAGTTACACAGAAACTTTAGTTTAGGCAGTTTCTACATTCATATCATTTATACTGTTATTAAAAAGTACAGCTGCTTATTTGAAGACAATATAGTTCAGTTTTCAGAGTCTGAATGACAGAAAATATTCTTGATTAATTTAACGTAGTGATTATATAATTTCATCTGAAGAAATCTACCAGACACTTATTTAGTGAGTGTTTTATCTGGAAACATTTCATGTGTTTAACTCAATCTTCCTCTCAGAACAATGAATTTCATGACATGTCACATCCTCATTATAACCAGTGAATACCATAATATCACTGTAGCTGATTTAACCTCATGTTGTATTAATAGGATTAATTTTATAAGTTGGAAAAAGTATTTTAGTGCTTAAAATATTTGTCATTAGTGAAGTCTGTCTGTTTTCATAGTTCAGTAGTGATGCCTGTGTAAATGAGGAGATTAAACACAAACTGTCTCTTTAATGTTTTGGCTTCAATTTAAAAATATGGATGCTCAAATAAAAGTATTTCTGCCTTTAAGTAAGGCATAATATTTACTTCTTTAACATTGATGTTTAAGTTTTTGAGTAAATTAAAGTACTTGAAGAATTGTTTGCTTGGAACCTTTTATCTTTAGTACTGAAACCTGTCTGTTGCCATGGTTCATCAGTGATGCCTGTCTGTTGCCATGGTTACTGAGCTCAGAGAGGGAAGTGAAACACTGAGGACCAGTTTTATCCAGTCTGAGGAAGACCAACAGAACCAGCAGCCTCCTCTGCTGCAACCAACAGGGTGGAGTTTATTTTCTCTTTGCATGAACTTTCTTCATGTTGTCTCTCTGTCTCCTCCTCCAGTGGGTCGAGTCACCCCCACCCTGACAGTGCTGCCCCCCTCCAGCGAGGAGCTGCAGCAGGGGGAGGCCACGCTCGTGTGTCTGGCCAACAAGGCCTACCCCTCAGACTGGAGTCTGGCCTGGAAGGTGGACGGCAGCAGCAGCAGCTTGGAGCAGAGCAGGAGCCCCGGGGTGCTGCAGAATGATGGCCGCTACAGCTGGAGCAGCACCCTGAGGCTCCCTGCAGACCAGTGGAGGAAGGTGGGCTCTGTGACCTGTGAGGCCACCCAGGGCTCCCAGACTCCAGTCTCAGAGACACTGAGGAGAGACCAGTGTTCCTAGTCCTGACCTGACTCACTGCTACTGCTTTTACTCTGCTACTGCTCTCACTCTGATCTCTGCAACTATCTCTCTCTTTTATTTCACATGTTTCAGTAACAATATTTACTTGCTTGTTGTAATGTTTCAATATAATTTCAGTATTTCCAGACAATAAAGATCTGTTCATCAAATCACTTGTTTTCATGTTTATTATTATAAAAGTGTCTTAATTATTTTCTCTTAATGGTAACAATAATGATATTAAATCGTGATAAAAAACTGAGTTATAAATGTTTCAACTGCTCTATGAAGACTTCAGAAGGAAAATGTAAGATCACATAATGTATTGATTCATATACTGTATATTAGGAAAGTATTTACACTCAAACAACACTCTTAGATATTATGTGATTAATCCTACACAGTCATGGTGGTAGTAAGTCCATAATTTGTTTTCATAGTTTACAGTAAAGTCATAATAATTGTAGAAAATGCTTTGCTGGAGTCACTTCAGATTTGTCTGTAATACTTAGTAATTGAGTAATTTTAATGAAATATTTATTAACATTAACAATATTCAGTAACATCTTATGTTACTGAAGTGTCTCAGTGCAAAGAGTCTAATATTTTTATTTTTTCAGATGTATTAAAAGCATATACATAATCTTTTAAACAAAATCACAAAACCCTCAGAAATATGTTCTAATTCTGAAATAAAAAGCAAAATATCATCAGCATAAAGAGATATAAAATGAGTGTGATCTGACATTTTAACCTTGGACATTTTTACAAACTGCTTCTGCTGAAGAGTTGAAACACAAAGACAAATGAAAGAGTTGAAAAAGGGAAAGAATTCAAGTATTAATTAATTACATAATCAATTAAATGTTTTTTTGGTTTATATTATAAATACTTGCTGCTGGAATAAAAACATGCAAAATGACAAATATATGTCACATGACATGATTAGTAATTTACAACACAAATGATAGTGGATTTTATCATGATAACATTTTGTAATTTATTTCTAAAAAATTGTATGTTTGAGTATTTCATGAACAATAGTAAGAGATGAAATAAATAAATAATAATAGTTTTAGTGTTCATGTGTTGTAGTCAGTAGATTAAACTTATTAAAGAATTGAAATCATACTTCAACAGAGGATAGATTTGATGTTCAGCCAAATGTTTCACATTCTGTATTAATGAAATTATTTTAAAAAAATATTTTTCTGTAAAATACAGAATATTTAGTGTTAAAATGTTCAAATTAAAATATTAAAACCTCTGTTGTTTTTGTTTGAGTGCAGCTGTTGAGTCAGATCAGTTCCTCTTAAGCTGAGGGAGGTTTTTGTACGACGTTGTATCACTGTGTGAACGGGAAGCTGTAACCCTGCTGACAGTAATAAACTCCTGAATCTTCAGCCTGAACTCCACTGATGGTCAGAGTGAAGTCAGTCCCAGATCCACTTCCACTAAAACGATCTGAAACTCCAGGCTGACGGTTTGTAGCTCCGTAAATCAGGAGTGTAGGAGCTTCTCCAGTTTTCTGAAGGTACCAGCTGAGGTAGCCATAAGCATTTGAACTGGTTTTACATCTGATGGAGACAGTCTGTCCTGGAACAACAGACTGAGATCCAGGAGACTGAGTCACAGTGATTTGTCCTGACGAACCTGGAAAACATGAAAAAGAGGAGAAGGGTTACTGAGACAAATCCAGCTTGGAGAAAGATGATCAACATGAAAACAGAAGAGTATCATTTCTTTAACATGGAGAATAGATGGAAGAAGGTAAATGCTGCTTGTTTCAGTGTTTCTCCATCACAGCAGAACATCATTGTGGTGAACCTGGTTGCATCCTGAAGCAAAGTTTTCACTAGAGAGTCTCACCCTGAACAAGGAGCCCCAGGGTGGCCAGGAGTAGAGTCAGTGACATCATCATTGTGCTGCTGGCGTGTCAGTGGCTCTGAAAGGTCTGGACAGCCACTGATCAACACTGGCCTCTTAACGGCTGGGAGCAGAGAGGCAGGACAGATATGCAAACACACAGAGTCAGTCAACTGTAGCTGTCCTCAACATATCATGCTGTTTCCTCCTCACTGCTGGCAGAACACAACATTTACATCATCCATAACATAAAGGAGTGACAATCTGAGGGAGAGAATTTCTTTTGATTTCCATCAAGCGGTTAGAAACACTGATGTGAATTCTGTAATCTAATAATTTTGAGGCTTATTATAAAAAATTGTTTTCAGTTCATCATTTTGTTTATTGTGTATCTTATTTTTTCCGAAGTACAAAATGTGAAATTACTCGTGTGAAAGTCCTAAAAATCACCACAGAGATAAATAAACAGTTTGTAGATAAATTTAGGAGTTTTCCTCATGAAAATCTATTGAATACACTCAACATTATTATTATTGGTTTTGAATTTAACAAACCTTGAGCTGAATAATGCAACGATGTACAAAAATATAATAACATAGAAGTCATATCAGCCCAACCCTCCCTCCATCCCTCCCTTTCCCACCCACCCCTTCCAGCCTGGTCGCCAGAATAAAACGTTGGCAGTTTACGTTTCTGCAAACCACAGAAACGTTGAACATCTACGTTTCAACATGTGTAATACGTAGCATATTAACATTTCAACAATACGTATCATCTCAACATTTCTAAAGTGATGTAGTTCACATGTGATCTATATGAGCTGATCTTTCCTATTATTAGGAGCAGGAGGGGTCGGTGGATGGTTAGTAAGTTCCTTGGCAGCAAGTTGGAAATCAGCAGAGAACACGGTTCGAGACCACCTCAAAACCAATGTCTGCTTCCAGTTTCAACCGACAAAAGCAGGTGTTTTTAGTGAGACGTCAGGACATTTGCAGCCGTTTTTCTGGTGAGAAAACTGGCTTTTTTTAGTGAGACATCAGCTGTTTCTATTTTATTTTTTATTTTTATTTTAACCCAAACCATGATCTTTCCCTAACTCTAACCAAGTGGTCTTTGTACCTAAACCTAACCAGACCTTAACCACAGCGTTGTCACACCATAAAACATCATTATTCAACAGGTAGAAATGTTAATATGCTACGTTTGTAGAAATGTTGATATGATACGTATTACGCGTGTTGTAACGTATATATTCAACGTTTCTGTGGTTTGCAGAAACGTTGACGTTTTCTTCTGGCGTTTGGGTTGCCCCTTCAGGTCCAACTCCTAATTACTTCAGGATATGTACCTATACAAAGAGAGAGGGATAAGTTACAACAGTTCAGACTATTAAGAAGAAACAAAAAAAACAGTATAGTTGCAGAGAGGGAATTGATAACAGCTCTTGTGTATCAGTTTAGTTAAAAGAGTGGGATAGAGCAAAAACAAATAAATAAAATATAAATTGAAAAAAGGAAACAAAACACTGACTCACAAATGACAGTTGGATTCAATACTTATGTTGAATGTTAGAAAACCTCCCCAAATCTTTTTAAGCTCTCCAGGCTTTCCCTTCAAGTTATACATTATCTTTTCATTTGCTAGACACGATGCTAATTCATCAGTCCATCTAGCAGATGTAGGTGGATGTTCATCTTTCCATTGCATAGCTAAACATTTGTTGGCTATGATGAGGGCAATTCTAATAAATTTGAGGTTGTTTTTATTGACTTTTATCATGGAGGTATCACCCAATAGAATTATTCTTGGTTCTGTGGGGATGGTTGTTCCTATGATGTCACTTAGCTCATTAACTATAGAGATCCAGGATGTATTTAGACATGGGCAGGACCAGAACATATGTATCAGTGTTCCTGTTCCAGTTTTACATCTTGGGCAGAACTCAGAATACTGAGGTTTTATTCTGTGCAACCTGTCAGGTGTGTAGTATATTCTATGAATGAGACAGTATTGTATAATTTTATGTCTACTGTTAAAAGAGAAATACTGACTACCAATACACAGTGATTCCCATTCCGCTTCTTCAAAATTACACTCAAGGTCTTCTTCCCATTTGCGTTTCACTCCTAACAGTTCCCACCCTATGATTTGATATATTCCGGAGTAAGTATAGGATATAAACCCTCTTACTCCTGAATACACTTTTAAGAGAGCCAGTCTGAATGTGGGATGGAGCTGGTGAAGCAAATAAGAAACTGATTCTAGGACAGACATGAAGACATCTATCAAGTCAGACAACAGGAAAAATGATTCCAACATTCATATTGATCTGTGATATCTTTGACATCAGGGAAATACTGGAGTTGTGACTATTTTATCTCAGTTTATTGAAATGTGGATTCCAAAGGATGTAGGAAGGACGATGACAGGAAGCTTGTAGACAGATTGTGGGATTGACTGGTGTAAAGCTGTACTGATGTGCTGCTGAATAATAAAGGTTGTTTTACACCTCTCTGTCTGAGCGTCTATATTTACACCAGCAGATGTTTGTGCTTCATCTGTTGGAGCTCAGAGGATCATAATGTAAGTTATCTGCAACTTTTCAAACAATAATCTTCATGTAGCTGCGATTCACAAACTGTAGACACCACGAGAGCTTTGATCAGTCTGCAGCTGCTTCCACATGTTCAGTGTTCTCACTGAATATCTGCTCTTCCAGTGGATCTTTTTCTCTTCATTAATGCTGCAACAATTATATTATCCTCATCTAACAGATCCACTACTGCCAGTCCAAACTTTCTCTTCAGCAGCGTTGTTACTGCTCTGTATAACAAAGTGAATATGAGAGAAAGTAAACACAGCTAGAACAGGTAGCAGGTAGAGTCTACACACAACTGTCAATCACCTGCTGAGCTGTGGAGACACCTTGATACAGAAGATTATTTCAAGCTTTAAGGAGTCTGATGTTCTCAATATATAACTTCATATCACATTTCATATGTTTTAATGAAGGAACAAAAATACCTGTTTTGCCTCTTTTTTCATTTACTTCAATGTAACTAATTTTTTTCCTTCAGTTTCTATCAGGTCATCAGTACAAAGTTGTTACTGTGTTTGTACCACTGTGAGACCAATCATGAAAAATATTGTGATTATTATCTGAGATACATTCATATTCATTACTACAGACATATGAATCAATTGTCTAATGGTTTAATATAAAAGTGTGTGTGTGTGTGTGTGTGTGTGTGTGTGTGTGTGTGTGTGTGTGTGTGTGTGTTCAGTGAACTGTATCAGTCTCTGCAGTAGCTTCCAGCTGCAGCAGTCAGTTCAGTTTCTGTTCAGTCTGACTGAGGGAGGTTTTTGTACGACACTTTTTCACTGTGTGAACACATCCTGACTGTTGATATATTTATAACTCTGACAGTAATAAACTCCTGAATCTTCAGCCTGAACTCCACTGATGGTCAGAGTGAAGTCAGTCCCAGATCCACTTCCACTAAAACGATCTGAAACTCCAGGCTGAAGGGTTGAGGCATATCTAATCAGGAGTTTAGGAGCTTCTCCAGATTTCTGAAGGTACCAGCTGAGGTAGTTACTAACACCTGTACTGGTTTTACATCTGATGGAGACAGTCTGTCCTGGAACAACAGACTGAGATCCAGGAGACTGAGTCACAGTGATTTGTCCTGATGAACCTGGAAAACATGAAAAAGAGGAGAAGGGTTATTGAGACAAATCCAGCTTGGAGAAAGATGATCAACATGAAAACAGAAGAGTATCATTTCTTTAACATGGAGAATAGATGGAAGAAGGTAAATGCTGCTTGTTTCAGTGTTTCTCCATCACAGCAGAGCATCATTGTGGTGAACCTGGTTGCATCCTGAAGCAAAGTTTTCACAAGAGAGTCTCACCCTGAACAAGGAGCCCCAGGGTGGCCAGCAGTAGAGTCAGTGACATCATCATTGTGCTGCCGGCGGCGTGTCAGTGGCTCTGAAAGGTCTGGACAGCCACTGATCAACACTGGCCTCTTAACGGCTGGGAGCAGAGAGGCAGGACAGATATGCAAACACACAGAGTCAGTCAACTGTAGCTGTCCTCAACATATCATGCTGTTTCCTCCTCACTGCTGGGAGAACTCAACATTTACATCATCCTCATGTAGATTAAAAAACTAAAGATGTTGTCATTTGTCATCCTCAACAATCAAATCCTAACAGCAAATGATCTTTTATGTGAAATAGTTTTTCTTATTTAATCAGATCAACGTCCAACAAAAAATAAATCTGGCCATGAAGGAAGCACAAAAACATTTTTACAGCATCAAATACAATACAGGCAATAAAAAGGAGCAAAGAAAACTGTCACTCATTACACTAAAAATTATATATAATATACAGTTAAATTGCAAATTGTACAGATATTTTAACTTTAAACAATGGAGCTTAGCATAAGTTCAAGCAGGAAGACTATCTACTACTCATTCATTCATTCTCATTCCTCTCTCTTTTTCTCTCTCAGTGTTTCTCCTGCTCTCGTATCAGTTGTTCATGGACGTTACTCTCAGTTAACAAATCAGATTCTGCCAGTATTTCTATCAGACTATCATGTCTTAGCTGCCAAACTTTAAATCTGATCTTCTCTCTGTCGTTGTCAGCTGACATTTCAGTGTGAATCGCTGTGACCTTCCTCCACCCTGTTCACCTCCACTTCATCACGTCAGCACACAAGATCACCAGAAGCAGCTCCTCTTCTCATCATCCAGATCCCAATATTCCCATATTCATCACCATCATCAGTGTCTAGACTCCATCGAGGGGATATCCTATTCTACTCACGCCTTGACTGCCCCTTTATAAATGACATCACAATGGGGTCTAATCACCAAAGACTTTTCACATTATGCATGTTCAATAAAATCATTGTCACTTAAAAAATTGAAGTCTCTCATGATTGAAATATTTTTAAGCAGCTAACTGCATTTAACATCAATCCCACTCCCACTAAAATGATCTGAAGCTCCAGATGTAAGGCTTGTAGCTCCATAAATCAGGAGTTTAGGATCTCCTCCAGATTTCTGAAGGTATCAGTGCAGGTAGTAGGGATGTGCAGAGAGTTCAGTATTTGTATTTGTATCTATATTTGTTGAGGCAGCAAAATTATTTGTATTTGTAATCTAATAAAAGTGGAAAGTCCTGTTTTTGTTTTTATGACACTTTTAATGTAAGTGTTCATGAATAAACTACCTTATGAAGGAGGTCCCCACACCGGGTCTCGAACTGCAGTCCCCCAGATCATATACGACTGTGCTGACTACTGAGCTAAAACTTTACTCATCACCTCATTGCAGACAGACCTCTACCTATTTATACACCCATTATTTTTATTTTCTTCCTGACAGCACAGCGTGTAACGTATAGGAGAGTACTTCAAAGACGGTTCTTGCTTTCCACTTTTCATTTATTGCCTATTTTGTACAACCTAACATTTTTGAAAAGAGAAGGGGAACAACAGGTTATGGAGAGTCCCTTGAAAGCACTTTGCGTGTGTCAGTAGTTCAGCTTTATCTCTGGGGAACACCCCCAACTCCAGGAGTGATGTCAAAATTAGGAAATGTGCGTCATGTAGCAGGTGGATGTGACTCCCCTCGTTGAGACCTGCTGATAGACGTAACAGCGGAGCAGAGGAGAGACACTGAGACAGTGATGTAACCGACCTGCATGCTGGTATTTGACATGTTTTTTTTTCTTCTCAAAAACAAATACTGTTTAAAATATTTGTATGGAACAAATATTCGTAAACAAAAAAAACAAAAAAAACAATATTTGTGCTTTGCTGAATAACGTATTTGTATTTGGGCTCAACCCTAGCAGGTAGTCATTATATGATCTGACTTCACATGCACTGCTGGGAAAATTCACAATTCAAATGTCTACATTGTATTTAAATGAATGAACTATAATCACATTATTTTCTTTTAGTGATTTTTGTATTGGGTTGAATACACTGTAATTAATTTGTAGCTGATACATCAGATTTTTACGTTGCACATACTGTAAATAGTTGAAGTTTAAAAATCTTCAAGGGGAATGAAAGAATCTAGCTCGGGGCAGTTTACACTTCATTTAATTTTAACAGATGAAGAGTATCTGGAGCAAATTCTGCCAAGTTTACTATGTACTTTAGTTTACTAGATTGAAATGAGAGAAGACGTGAGGTAGTTTGGAAGCTTTTACAGTTGACTTTTATGAGTGAACATCATGAGATGATTATTCTATCTTGTCAGTTATGAAGTTAATCCAACTTTTTAATACATAGAGAGATGATGAGTGTGAGATGTGTCATAGCATAATGTGATGAAGAGGATTTAACAGCTGAGGTGATGATGGGGCAGCATGAAAGAACAGAATGTCTCTGTTTGATAGATTTTACATTTTTGAGTCAAGATGAATCTTGAATGATTAAATATTTGTTTGACTCAGTAAGAGGTTGTTGAGGTGGGAGGTGGACTGTTTGACCTTCAGGAGGAAAACTGATAGAGACACTATGAACATCATAAATCATCTGTGTGTGTGTGTGTGTGTGTGTGTGTGTGTGTGTGTGTGTGTGTGTGTGTGTTCAGTGAACTGTATCAGTCTCTGCAGTAGCTTCCAGCTGCAGCAGTCAGTTAAGTTTCTGTTCAGTCTGACTGAGGGAGGTTTTTGTACAACGCTTTTTCACTGTGTGAACACATATTGACTGTTGATAACATGGAAACTCTGACAGTAATAAACTGCTGAATCTTCAGCCTGAACTCCACTGATGGTCAGAGTGAAGTCAGAGTTTGATCCACTGCCTGAAAAACGATCTGGAATCCCTGATGCTCGAGTGGTAGCATAGTAAATGAGAAGTTTAGGAGTTTCTCCATCTCTCTGTTGGTACCAGGCTAAAGCGTTGGAACCATAAACATTCTGACTGGTCCTACAGTTGATGGTTGTGGATCCTCCCAGAGCAGATCTCACTGCTGCAGGCTGAGTCACTGTGATCTGGCCTCTGGACTCTGAGGATACAGAGACAAAAACATAAAGCAGCGTCATGGTTTTGATGGTTTTGTCAGCTTCATTTCAGAGTGAGGATGTTCATAGAGGAGAGGAGTTTGATTCTCTGGACTTTACCTGTGAAGCAGCAGCAGAGGAGAGTCCAGATGAGGATGGAGATCAAAGTCATGTTTTTGATGAGGAGGATTTCTGTGGCTTCTGTTGTGATGAAGGACAGCTGTCAGTCATCCAGTGTTCAACTCTCAGGACTATAAACTCTCCCAGAGCACTGGAGCATGGTGCTGCTGATGCAAAGTGGCTCTCTATGGAAATGCTCTGACTGACTCCAACAGGGACTTGGATTACTCTGATGATGCTGTTTCATCAATGGATCAATCAATTTACCAGATTATTGATTATCTATGTGTCAGTGATCATTTTCTGTGTTTCATTTATGTTCTGTGAACAGATTGTCTTCAGAAATGTCTGTTTTGATTCATTTTACATCTACAACACTCAGTTTTAATTCTAGACATAATTTAAAATACAGTAAACATGAAACAAAATGATTAATTTTACAATAAAAATATAAATTATTGGCCTACTGTTATATATTTTCATATCATCCAGTTGTGTTTCACAGATTGAGGCTGTTTTTGTAGAGTTTGTTGTGTTCAAAGTCAGAGAGCCGTGTCTCTCTACAGTGAGAGGTTTTTGTACGACGACTCAGTCAGTTTGTATCACTGTGGTACACGTTCGGTGGAGGAACCAGACTGGATGTTGGAAGTAAGTTAAACTTTTAAAGTATTTTATTAAATCCTGAGTGATATTTAGTTTTTTGCACATATGTTTTCTCTAGAAATTGAAATTTCTGATTTTACATCTTAATTTCTAATTTCTGACCAACAGTTGTCCACCAGCAACAAAAATAAGAGTTTTGTGTTTGAAATTTAAATGATGAATCAATATATTCTAAGTGTTTGGTCCACAGTAGAAATCATGTAATGTTTTAGATTAAGGCTGAAATTTGAGAACTTGTAGTTTTAGTTTAATGAGACAAAGTCAGAGAGCCGTGTCTCTCTACAGTGAGAGGTTTTTGTACGACGACTCAGTCAGTTTGTATCACTGTGGTGGACTTTTGGTGGAGGAACCAGACTGGATGTTGGAAGTAAGTTTCTGCTCAAATATTAAATATCGAATCATCAGTTAAGTTTATAATTTCTGTGTCTGAACATTTGTAGTAGATATAAGTTTCCACTGAGCTGATCTAAAACACTTTAAAGTCTCAATTTTATTGTTCATTTCTCCTCTTTAACCTTGAAGTTGAACTCAAAGCAGCTTTACTGAACTTTTCTTTACATGTTCCAGTTAGTTTGTTAAATGTGAACAGCAGAAAAATTAAAGAACAACAATCCTACTTTTAAACATGTTTTTGAATTTTAATCTTTAAATCTCCAATTTGAGTGAAAGTTGAGTTAAATTTATTCTGAACAGTGTGGGTGATGATAAAAAATGCTGAACGTCTCATCATTTAAAATGACAGAAATTGTCTTTTAACGTCAGTTTGAAATATTTCTTTGTTCTGAAAGATATTTGTTTCTTTAATATGTCTCAACATGTTATGTATATTACGGCTGTCTGTTAGTTTTTGCTCATAATGTCCTTTAACACTGAATCTGATTAATTGTTGCTCTTTTGATAGTTTTGTCAGTAAATTTGTTGGTATAAATTCTAAAATTAAATCAAGGATGTCTAAGATATATTTACAAACTTTATATCTTTATTTTCAGTAAATAGTGTAAAATAAAATGCAGTAAAGAGTCATATGAGGACTCTCTCTGTGCTGATCTGCATGAGAGGTTTCTTAAAGGGAAGTGAAACAATGTGTGAGTGAGTGACTGGTGGAGCAGAAAAAACATCTGACAGATACTCCTTAAGGGGGAAATCCACTCTCACACAGTAAAGGTGTCCAAGTGTCTGGTGTTTGATTGACAGCTGTGTGGTCCCTGTCCTCTAATGTGATTGGTGTCTCCTAGGTGATGTCCGTCCCACCCTGACGGTGCTGCCCCCCTCCAGCGAGGAGCTGCAGCAGGGGAAGGCCACGCTCATGTGTCTGGCCAACGATGGCTTCCCCTCAGACTGGAGTCTGGCCTGGAAGGTGGACGGCAGCAGCAGCAGCAGCTTGGAGCAGAGCAGGAGCCCCGGGGTGCTGCAGAAGGACGGCCGCTACAGCTGGAGCAGCACCCTGAGGCTCCCTGCAGACCAGTGGAGGAAGGTGGTCTCTGTGACCTGTGAGGCCACCCAGGGCTCCCAGACTCCAGTCTCAGAGACACTGAGGAGAGACCAGTGTTCCCAGTCCTGACCTGACTCACTGCTACTGCTTTTACTCTGCTACTGCTCTCACTCTGATCTCTGCAACTATCTCTCTCTTTTATTTCACATGTTTCAGTAACAATATTTACTTGCTTGTTGTAATGTTTCAATATAATTTCAGTATTTCCAGACAATAAAGATCTGTTCATCAAATCACTTGTTTTCATCTTTATTATTATAAAAGTGTCTTAATTATTTTCTCTTAATGGTAACAGTAATGATGATAAATCCTGATAAAAACGGAGTTATAAATGTTTCAACTGCTCTATGAAGACTTCAGAAGGAAAATGTAAGATCACATAATGTATTGATTCATATACTGTATATTAGGAAAGTATTTACACTCAAACAACACTCTTAGATATTATGTGATTAATGCTACACAGTCATGGTGGTAGTAAGTCCATAATTTCTTTTCATAGTTTACAGTAAAGTCATAATAATTGTAGAAAATGCTTTGCTGGAGTCACTTCAGATTTGTCTGTAATAATTAGTAATTGAGTATTTTTAATGAAAAATCCTCCAATCATCTTATGTTACTGAAGTGTGTCAGTGCAAAGAGTCTAATATTTTTATTTTTTCAGATGTATCAAAAGCATATACATAATCTTTTAAACAAATTCACAAAACCCTCAGAAATATGTTCTAATTCTGACATAAAAAGCAAAATATCATCAGCATAAAGAGATATAAAATGAGTGTGATCTGACATTTTAACCCTGGACATTTATACAAACTGCTTCTACTGAAGAGCTGAAACGCAAAGACAAATGAAAGAGATGAAAAAGGGAAAGAATTCCAAGTTTTAATTAATTACGTAATCAATTAAATGTTTTTCGGTTTATATTATGTATATATATATATATATATATATATATATATATATATATATATACACACACACACACACACACACACACACACACATATATATATATAATGATAACATTTTGTAATTTATTTCTAAAAAAATGCATGTTTGAGTATCTGTAAAAATAGTTAGAGAATGAAATAAATAAATAATAATAGTTTTAGTGTTCATGTGTTGTAGTCAGTAGATTAAACTTATTAAAGAATTGAAATCATACTTCAACAGAGGTTAGATTTGATGTTCAGCCAAATGTTTCACATTCTGTATTAATGAAAGTATTTAAAATAAATATTTTTCTGTAAAATACAGAATATTTAGTGTTAAAATGTTCAAATTAAATTATTAAAACCTCTGTTGTTTTTGTTTGAATGCAGCTGTTGAGTCAGATCAGTTCCTCTTAAGCTGAGGGAGGTTTTTGTACGACGTTGTATCACTGTGTGAACGGGAAGCTGTAACTCTGCTGACAGTAATAAACTCCTGAATCTTCAGCCTGAACTCCACTGATGGTCAGAGTGTAGTCAGTCCCAGATCCACTTCCACTAAAACGATCTGAAACTCCAGGCTGACGGTTTGTAGCTCCGTAAATCAGGAGTTTAGGAGCTTCTCCAGTTTTCTGAAGGTACCAGCCGAGGTAGCAATAATATGAATTGCAAACAGTTGAACTGCTTTTACATCTGATGGAGACAGTCTGTCCTGGAACAACAGACTGAGATCCAGGAGACTGAGTCACAGTGATTTGTCCTGATGAACCTGGAAAACATGAAAAAGAGGAGAAGGGTTATTGAGACAAATCCAGCTTGGAGAAAGATGATCAACATGAAAACAGAAGAGTATCATTTCTTTAACATGGAGAATAGATGGAAGAAGGTAAATGCTGCTTGTTTCAGTGTTTCTCCATCACAGCAGAACATCATTGTGCTGAACCTGGTTGCATCCTGAAGCAAAGTTTTCACAAGAGAGTCTCACCCTGAACAAGGAGCCCCAGGGTGACCAGCAGTAGAGTCAGTGACATCATCATTGTGCTGCTGGCGTGTCAGTGGCTCTGAAAGGTCTGGACAGCCACTGATCAACACTGGCCTCTTAACGGCTGGGAGCAGAGAGGCAGGACAGATATGCAAACACACAGAGTCAGTCAACTGTAGCTGTCCTCAACATATCATGCTGTTTCCTCCTCACTGCTGGGACAACTCACTGTAATTTGTAGCCGATACCTCAGATTTTTACATTGTACATACTGTAAATAATTAGATGTAGACATGCTGATGTAATTGATGGCTTGTTTTGGGACTCACACATGTGTTGAATCAGGTGGAGTTTATATACAGACCTTCTAGGTCAAATGCTGAGTCAGGTCACAACCAACAATCACATTCATTTTATGTGACGGTTTGCTGATGATATTATGTTTTTTATTTCTAACGCTACAACAGTTTTACAAGCTCACATTTGTTCAGAAGGTCAAAGACATAATGTCAAAATTTCACAGGTGCACTCAATAAAACATTATTGGGAGAATAATTCAGAGGGCTTCCTCTTGATGTTAAAGCACCTGATATAATAGTTTAACACACAGTATATACACAACTTTATGGCCTTCAAAAAATTGAAAAAATGTGGGATTTAACAAGTTTTCAGACCTTGAAAGACATGTTTACAATATCTGACAGTATATCACATGGAATATGTGCACTCACAAGTAACTGTATGTAGACTCTCATTGCTCTGTGTTATTTAAAACATTTCATTCAATCTGAATTTTAATACTTTCAGAGTTTCATTCTTGATGTTTAAAATGGAATTAAATGCTATTTCCTCTTTGTGAAAGTTACATATTTATCTCAGCCATCATCCCTCCTCTGATGTCTCATTTGAGGTAAAATACAAGAAACATATAGGTAAAACTTTCCAACCAATTGTTACGATTTAGAGCTGAAAACACAAAAAGTCTTAGCGGTGGATTTTTGTCTATGAGTCTGTCTGAGTCTTTGGGTGAATCCCAATTTCCTTAAATTGCATCCACGTTTCTCTCACTTGCATCTTTTCTTTGTATCCTAGTTCTTCCCACTAAAGATGCAAAGAAAAGATGTGAGGAGAGAGGAAGTGCGAAAATATGGTTTTAGAGAAATGAGACGTCCTTTCCTCTGAAGTGTCACATGAGGCAACGTTGGTTTTGGACGACGGTGGCAGCTGATCAGCTGTCAGTCGGTTTTAACAGCTGTAGAGACTTCTGATGGAGTTTGTGTCTACACACATGTGCACTGTGTTAACACTAATAAAGGTTCACAGTTATCACTGCCAGCAGCTGTTTTCTCTCTGCAGCCTGTTACCTGTTTAACAAACACCTGCACATGAATAAAAACCTGCATTCAGTATTTATACTGTGTCCTGCTCAGAGACACAGGAACCATTTCAACTGAATGCATTTCTATTCTTTATTCATTATTTGAGTCTGTATTTGTTTATATTCTGGTTGTGAATTCATTATTTAATGACTCAGAAGATAATTAGGTTGACTTTTGAACACTGTAAATTATTTATTAGGCTAAATGTTTCAAGTAAAAAGGAAATTATATAACTCATATCACCCGATGCTCAGAGACTTTCAGCCTCACATGTGACTGAATGGAAATGACAATAAATGATGTAAAATAAAAAAGTGTTTAAAATGTGTTTCTTGCTGATAGACAGACTCTCTCTGACTTTAATTTATGTATTATAAAAGTTAATGGGGGAAATAACAGATCATGAAAAGAAAAATCTTTCTAATAAATGAAGAAAGTTGTTTATGGTTCTTTTGTTGATCAGACTGACAATTAACACAGATGTTTAACTGGATGGTGAATCAGAAAACAAATAAAATATAAAACTTAGGAGTGGTACACTTGAGTTTAATCTGTAATCTGTCTCCAGTCAGTGATGTTGTGATGTATCAGATCAGTCTGATCAGCTGCAGCGTCCAATCAATGTCTGATATCCAATAAGGAGGCGTGTCAGCTGATAAATGATGCTCATGGCTCTTCAGAGATCCTTCCTCGCTCCTCGCTCCTCATAGCAGAAATAAACACTTTGAGACAACCTTCTAAACTAAAGACCGGAAGGATTTCTGGGTCTAGCGAGGAGTGAGGAGCAATCAATTAAGCGATCAATTAAGGGATCAATTAAGGGAATTGAGATGCAACTTTTGACTCATGCCTTCACACATTCTGGACTAGCTGGTGCAATATCAATATGTTGGTGTTGCAGTAAAATTAAGTATTTTAAAGGCCTTTTCAAAAAATCTTTACACTTTATATCAAACTACACAAGCTTTTAATAAAATAAACTATTTGTGTGTTTACAGTCAGTTGTTTGTGGGCTCATACTGTAGTCGTGGAGTGTTTGGTGTCATATAATGCAGTTTGTTCAGTGACATTTACTGAATGGATTGTGACAAAGAATACATCATGTTTGGTGTTTCTATTACTAAAAGTATTTGTTGAAGCTTCATTGTTCTGAGATTTCAGTGCAATCTGTGGACATTCATGTTTCATGTATCGTGAGTTTGTTTTGTGGGTCGACATCAGTGGAGCTCACTCTGCTGGATGTTGTTGTGGTTTTAATGGTCTGATCGGGCTTCTTCACTGGATTTGTTCACTTTATTTGAGGAAACTTTCAGGATGGTGCAGGGATGGTCCATGGACATGGTCCTGTGGTTATTGCTATTATTATTACTAGTCATATCTCTATTATTATTGTTGTTGTTATTGTATTATTGTTGTTATTGTTCTTATTATGCTTCTCTGTGTCTCTCTCCCTCCATCTTTCTTTCTCTGTCAACCCAACCAGTCAAGGCAGATGGCTGCTTGGTTCTGCTTGAGGTTTCCTCACGTTACAGGGGAGTTTTTCCTTTCCGCTGTCACCAAGTGCTGCTCATGGAGGAAAAATAAATAGTACAGTCTAGACCTGCTATATGTGAGAAATGCCTTGAGATAACTTTTCATATGATTTGGCGCTATATAAATAAAATAGAATTGAATTGAGTGTGTGTGTGTGTGTGTGTGTGCGTGTGTGTGTGTGTGTGTGTGTGTGTGTGTGTGTTCAGTGAACTGTATCAGTCTCTGCAGTAGCTTCCAGCTGCAGCAGTGAGTTCAGTTTCTGTTCAGTCTGACTGAGGGAGGTTTTTGTACGACACTTTTTCACTGTGTGAGCACAGCCTGACTGTTGATAGAGTGATGACTCTGACAGAAATAAAGTCCTGAATCTTCAGCCTGAACTCCACTGATGGTCAGAGTGAAGTCAACTCCATTCCCTGCTCCACTTCCACTGAATCTGGAGGAGATTCCTGTAACTCTGTCTGATGTTCGGTGGATCAGAAGTTTAGGAACTTCTCCAGTTTTCTGATGGTACCAGGACAGATAGTATTGTGAACCAGTGTAGTGAGTAACTTGTCTATTAGCTTTACAGTCAATAGAGACAGTTTGACCAAGCTGCAGTGATTTGGCTGCTGGCTGAGTTAAGACAACATTTTGTCCAACAGACCCTGAGGAGAGAGAAGAAACACTGGACATGAGATGGTGAAACTCAGCTACACTCCAAATGATTTTCACATGACAGAAAAATGATTTTCCTCACCCTGAGTGAAGCAGAGGAGAGTCCAGATGAGGACGGAGATCAAAGTCATGTTTTTGATGAGGAGGATTTCTGTGGCTTCTGTTGTGATGAAGGACAGCTGTCAGTCATCCAGTGTTCAAGTCTCAGGACTATAAACTCTCCCAGAGCACTGGAGCATGGTGCTGCTGATGCAAAGTGTCTCTCTATGGAAATGCTCTGACTGACTCCAACAGGGACTCGGATTACTCTGATGATGCTGTTTAATCAATGGATCAATCAGTTTATTAGAATATTGTTCAGAATGTAATTTTTGCGCTTTCAGCTTTTACTCATATTTTCTTTCAGAATGTCTCATGTTTATTTATATGTATTTCTCGAGACATTAAGATCAATTTATCTTCAAAACATGAAATAAATGTACACATTCTGGAAATATCTGTCACTCAGGTGATGTTACTTGTAATTTTACTAACAGAGACTTGTTTTTTTGAGTGAGCCGTGTCTCTCTACAGTGAGAGGTTTTTGTACGACGACTCAGTCAGTTTGTATCACTGTGGTTCACGTTTGGTGGAGGAACCAGACTGGATGTTGGAAGTAAGTTTGTACTCAAATATTACACATAATGTTGACATTTAAAGCTTTAATGTGTTTAAATGTTTGTAGTAGATACAAATATCATCTGTGTTGATTTATATCACTTATATTCTCTTCTGTTTTAATCATGATGTAACTCAGACCAGCTTCAATAAACTGGTCTTTACACATTATTGTCAAACTGAAATGTGAACAGCTTGAGAAGAAAAAAGATTAAAGAACAATACTTCTACTTCTAAAATGTTAACAAAAATTAAAATTTCCACTTAATATTTAACTATTATGAAGTTGAATTAAAATTTATTTCAACGATGTAAAAATGAAAAATGTTTTCATATCTCTGATCCTCTTACTGTGATTGGTTTCTTACTGTAAGATAATATTTAGTGTGATTTATATTTTTTGGTGGTGGGAGCTGTGAGTATGAAAGTTTCTGATGCTGATTTGTGTTTTCATATTTTCTGTTAACAGGATATAATTGAGATAGATGTGATCAAGTATGAGGCCGAGGTCAAAGGTCATGACCAAGTAATTTCTAACCAAAAGTCCCCGGCCAATCGCTCTCATTGGTCGGTAAATCGATTGATTATCATTTTAAAACATTGGATCAAATCATAATATGGTAAGAATTGATGGAGAGAAGCTGTGATGGAAAACTTAATTGATTTCCCCCGAGACAATCATTGTCCAGAAACTGTTTTCCTTAAAGTGTTCTGACATATTTTCATTTATCTTAAAAGCTGCAATGTGCAAATTATTTAATCTATTTAATATGTGTGTGTGTGTGTGTGTGTGTGTGTGTGTGTGTGTGTGTGTGTGTGTGTGTGTGTGTGTGTTCAGTGAACTGTATCAGTCTCTGCAGTAGCCTCCAGCTGCAGCAGCCAGTTCAGTTTCTGTTCAGTCTGACTGAGGGAGGTTTTTGTACGACGCTTTTTCACTGTGTGAACACACGCTGACTGTTGATATATTCATAACTCTGACAGTAATAAACTCCTGAATCTTCAGCCTGAACTCCACTGATGGTCAGAGTGAAGTCAGTCCCAGATCCACTTCCACTAAAACGATCTGAAACTCCAGGCTGAAGGTTTGTAGCTCTGTAAATCAGGAGTTTAGGAGCTTCTCCAGGTTTCTGAAGGTACCAGCTGAGGTAGCTACCAACACTTGAACTGGTTTTACATCTGATGGAGACAGTCTGTCCTGGAACAACAGACTGAGATCCAGGAGACTGAGTCACAGTGATTTGTCCTGATGAACCTGGAAAACATGAAAAAGAGGAGAAGGGTTATTGAGACAAATCCAGCTTGGAGAAAGATGATCAACATGAAAACAGAAGAGTATCATTTCTTTAACATGGAGAATAGATGGAAGAAGGTAAATGCTGCTTGTTTCAGTGTTTCTCCATCACAGCAGAACATCATTGTGGTGAACCTGGTTGCATCCTGAAGCAAAGTTTTCACAAGAGAGTCTCACCCTGAACAAGGAGCCCCAGGGTGGCCAGCAGTAGAGTCAGTGACATCATCATTGTGCTGCCGGCGGCGTGTCAGTGGCTCTGAAAGGTCTGGACAGCCACTGATCAACACTGGCCTCTTAACGGCTGGGAGCAGAGAGGCAGGACAGATATGCAAACACACAGAGTCAGTCAACTGTAGCTGTCCTCAACATATCATGCTGTTTCCTCCTCACTGCTGGGAGAACTCAACATTTACATCATCCTCATGTAGATTAAAAAACTAAAGATGTTGTCATTTGTCATCCTCAACAATCAAATCCTAACAGCAAATGATCTTTTATGTGAAATAGTTTTTCTTATTTAATCAGATCAAAGTCCAACAAAAAATAAATCTGGCCATTAAGGAAGCACAAAAACATTTTTACAGCATCAAATACAATACAGGCAATAAAAAGGAGCAAAGAAAACTGTCACTCATTATACTAAAAATTATATATAATATACAGTTAAATTGCACATTGTACAGATATTTTAACTTTAAAGAATGGAGCTTAGCATAAGTTCAAGCAGGAAGACTATCTACTACTCATTCATTCATTCTCATTCCTCTCTCTCTCTCTCCCACTGCTTCTCCTGCTCTCATATCAGTTGTTCATGGACGTTACTCTCAGTTAACAAATCAGATTCTGCCAGTATTTCTATCAGACTATCATGTCTTAGCTGCCAAACTTTAAATCTGATCTTCTCTCTGTCGTTGTCAGCTGATATTTCAGTGTGAATCGTTGCTACCTTCCTCCACCCTGTTCACCTCCACTTCATCACGTCAGCACACAAGATCACCAGAAGCAGCTCCTCTTCTCATCATCCAGATCCCAATATTCCCATATTCATCACCATCATCAGTGTCTAGACTCCATCGAGGGGATATCCTATTCTACTCACGCCTTAACTGCCCCTTTATAAATGACATCACAATGGGGTCTAATCACCAAAGACTTTTCACATTATGCATGTTCAACAAAATCATTGTCACTTAAAAAAATTGAAGTCTCTCATGATTGAAATATTTTTAAGCAGCTAACTGCATTTAACATCAATCCCACTCCTACTAAAATGATCTGAAGCTCCAGATGTAAGGGCTGTAACTCCATAAATCAGGAGTTTAGGATCTCCTCCAGATTTCTGAAGGTATGAGTGCAGGTAGTAGGGATGTGCAGAGAGTCCAGTATTTGTATCTATATTTGTTGAGGCAGCAAAATTATTTGTATTTGTAATCTAATAAAAGTGGAAAGAGGCTTAAAAATCCTGTTTTTGTTTTTATTACTCTTTTAATTTTAGAAAATTAAAGTGTTACAATAAGTGTTCATGAATAAACTACCTTACGATGGAGGTCCCCACACCAGATCTCAAACTGCAGTCTCCCAGATCATAGACGACTGCGCTGACTACTGAGCTAAAACTTTACTCATCACCTCATTGCAGACAGACCTCTACCTATTTATACACCCATTATTTTTATTTTCTTCCTGACAGCACAGCGTGTAACGTATAGGAGAGTACTTCAAAGGCGATTCTTGCTTTCCACTTTTCATTTATTGCCTATTTTTTACAACCTAACATTTTTAAAAGGAGAAGGGGAAAAACAGGTTATGGAGAGTCCCTTGAAAGCACTTTGCCTGTGTCAGTAGTTCAGCTTTATCTCTGGGGAACACCCCCAACTCCAGGAGTGATGTCCAAATTAGGAAATGTGCGTCATGTAGCAGATGGATGTGACTCCCCTCGTTGAGACCTGCTGATAGACGTAACAGCGGAGCAGAAGAGAGACACTGAGATAGTGATGTAACCGACCTGCACGCTGGTATTTGTCATGCTTTTTTTTTCTTCTCAAAAACAAATACTGTTTAAAATATTTGTATGAAACAAATATTCGTAAAAAACAAACAAAAAAACAAACAATATTTGTGCTTTGCTGAATAACGTATTTGTATTTGGGCCCAACCCTAGCAGGTAGTCATTATATGATCTGACTTCACATGCACTGCTGGGAAAATTCACTGTTCAAATGTCTACATTGTATTTAAATGAATGAACTATAATCACATTATTTTCTTTTAGTGATTTTTGTATTGGGTTGAATACACTGTAATTAATTTGTAGCTGATACATCAGATTTTTACGTTGCACATACTGTAAATAGTTGAAGTTTAAAAATCTTCAAGGGGAATGAAAGAATCTAGCTCGTGGCAGTTTGCACTTAATTTAATTTTAACAGATGAAGAGTATCTGGAGCAAATTCTGCCAAGTTTACTATGTACTTTAGTTTACTAGATTGAAATGAGAGAAGACATGAGGTAGTTTGGAAGCTTTTACAGTTGACTTTTATGAGTGAACATCATGAGATGATTATTCTATCTTGTCAGTTATGAAGTTCATCCAACTTTTCTATACAGAGAAAGATGATGAATGTAAGATGTGTCATAACATAATGTGATGAAGAGGATTTAACAGCTGAGGTGATGATGGGGCAGCATGAAAGAACAGAATGTCTCTGTTTGATAGATTTTACATTTTTGAGTCAAGATGATTCTTGAATGATTAAATATTTGTTTGACTCAGTAAGAGGTTGTTGAGGTGGGAGGTGGACTGTTTGACCTTCAGGAGGAAAACTGATAGAGACACTATGAACATCATAAATCATCTGTGTGTGTGTGTGTGTGTGTGTGTGTGTGTGTGTGTGTGTGTGTGTGTGTGTGTGTGTGTGTGTGTTCAGTGAACTGTATCAGTCTCTGCAGTAGCTTCCAGCTGCAGCAGTCAGTTCAGTTTCTGTTCAGTCTGACTGAGGGAGGTTTTTGTACGACGCTTTTTCACTGTGTGAACACATACTGACTGTTGGGATAGTGGAGACTCTGACAGTAATAAACTGCTGCATCTTCAGCCTGAACTCCACTGATGGTCAGAGTGAAGTCAGAGTTTGATCCACTGCCTGTAAAACGATCTGGAATCCCTGATTCTGGAGTGGTAGCACCGTAAATGAGAAGTTTAGGAGCTTCTCCATCTTTCTGTTGGTACCAGGCTAAGTAGTAGTCAGTGTAATCATAGTACACAGCAGGATTAGTTTTACAGTTGATGGTTGTGGATCCTCCCAGAGCAGATCTCACTGCTGCAGGCTGAGTCACTGTGACCTGGCCTCTGGACTCTGAGGATACAGAGACAAAAACATAAAGCAGCGTCATGGTTTTGATGGTTTTGATGGTTTTGTCGGCTTCATTTCAGAGGGACGGATGTTCATAGAGGAGAGGAGTTTGATTCTCTGGACTTTACCTGTGAAGCAGCAGCAGAGAAGAGTCCAGATGAGGACGGAGATCAAAGTCATGTTTTTGATGAGGAGGATTTCTGTGGCTTCTGTTGTGATGAAGGACAGCTGTCAGTCATCCAGTCTTCAACTCTCAGGACTATAAACTCTCCCAGAGCACTGGAGCATGGTGCTGCTGATGCAAAGTGGCTCTCTATGGAAATGCTCTGACTGACTCCATCAAGGACTTGGATTACTCTGATGATGCCGTTTCATCAACGGATCAATCAGTTTACCAGAGTATTGATTAACTATGTGTCAGTGATCATTTTCTGTGTTTCATTTATGTTCTGTGAACAGATTGTCTTCAGAAATGTCTGTTTTGATTCATTTTACATCTACAACACTCAGTTTTAATTCAAGACATAATTTAAAATACAGTAAACATGAAACAAAATTATTAATTTTAGAATAAGAATATAAACTATTGGCCTACTGTTATATATTTTCATATCATCCAGCTGTGTTTCACAGACTGAGGCTGTTTTTGTAGAGTTTGTTGTGTTCAAAGTCAGAGAGCCGTGTCTCTCTACAGTGAGAGGTTTTTGTACGACGACTCAGTTAGTTTGTATCACTGTGGTACACGTTCGGTGGAGGAACCAGACTGGATGTTGGAAGTAAGTTAAACTTTTAAAGTATTTTATTAAATCCTGAGTGATATTTAGGTTTTTGCACATATGTTTTCTCTAGAAATTGAAATTTCTGATTTTACATCTTCACTTCTAATTTTTTACCAACAGTTGTACACCAGCAACAAAAATAAGAGTTTTGTGTTTTAAATTTAAATGATGAATCAATATATTCTAAGTGTTTGGTCCACAGTAGAAATCATGTAATGTTTTAGATTCAGGCTGAAATTTGAGGACTTGTAGTTTTAGTTTAATGTGACAAAGTCAGAGAGCCGTGTCTCTCTACAGTGAGAGGTTTTTGTACGACGACTCAGTCAGTTTGTATCACTGTGGTACACGTTCGGTGGAGGAACCAGACTGGATGTTGGAAGTAAGTTTCTGCTCAAATATTAAATATCGAATCATCAGTTAAGTTTATAATTTCTGTGTCTGAACATTTGTAGTAGATATAAGTTTCCACTGAGCTGATCTAAAACACTTTAAAGTCTCAATTTTATTGTTCATTTCTCCTCTTTAACCTTGAAGTTGAACTCAAAGCAGCTTTACTGAACTTTTCTTTACATGTTCCAGTTAGTTTGTTAAATGTGAACAGCAGAAAGATTAAAGAACAACAATCCTACTTTAAACAAGTTTTTAAATTTTAATCTTTAATCTCCAATTTGAGTGAATGTTGAGTTAAATTTATTCTGAATAGTGTGGGTGATGATAAAAAAAAATGCTGCACATCTCTCATCATTTAAAATGACAGAAATTGTCTTTTAACCTCAGTTTGAAATATTTATTTGTTCTTAAAGATATTTGTTTCTTTAATATGTCTCAACATGTTGTGTATATTACGGATGTCTGTCAGTTTTTGCTCATAATGTCCTTTAACACTGAATCTGATTAACTGTTGCTCTTTTGATAGTTTTGTCAGTAAAGTTGTTGGTATAAATTCTAAAATTAAATCAAGGATGTCTAAGATATATTTACAAACTTAATATCTTTATTTTCAGTAAATAGTGTAAAATAAAATGCAGTAAAGAGTCATATGAGGACTCTTTCTGTGCTGATCTGCATGAGAGGTTTCTTAAAGGGAAGTGAAACAATGTGTGAGTGAGTGACTGGTGGAGCAGAAAAAACATCTGACAGAAACTCCTTAAAGGGGAAAATCCACTCTCACGCAGTAAAGGTGTCCAAGTGTCTGGTGTTTGATTGACAGATGTGTGGTCCCTGTCCTCTAATGTGATTGGTGTCTCCTAGGTGATGTCCGTCCCACCCTGACAGTGCTGCCCCCCTCCAGCGAGGAGCTGCAGCAGGGGAAGGCCACGCTCATGTGTCTGGCCAACGATGGCTTCCCCTCAGACTGGAGTCTGGCCTGGAAGGTGGACGGCAGCAGCAGCAGC
This sequence comes from Thunnus maccoyii, assembly GCF_910596095.1. Lineage (NCBI taxonomy): Eukaryota > Metazoa > Chordata > Actinopteri > Scombriformes > Scombridae > Thunnus > Thunnus maccoyii. Next base: position 2,757,471 of record NC_056547.1, read on the forward strand.
AGCTTGGAGCAGAGCAGGAGCCCCGGGGTGCTGCAGAAGGACGGCCGCTACAGCTGGAGCAGCACCCTGAGGCTCCCTGCAGACCAGTGGAGGAAGGTGGGCTCTGTCACCTGTGAGGCCACCCAGGGCTCCCAGACTCCAGTCTCAGAGACACTGAGGAGAGACCAGTGTTCCTAGTCCTGACCTGACTCACTGCTACTGCTTTTACTCTGCTACTGCTCTCACTCTGATCTCTGCAACTATCTCTCTCTTTTATTTCACATGTTTCAGTAACAATATTTACTTGCTTGTTGTAATGTTTCAATATAATTTCAGTATTTCCAGACAATAAAGATCTGTTCATCAAATCACTTGTTTTCATCTTTATTATTATAAAAGTGTCTTAATTATTTTCTCTTAATGGTAACAGTAATGATATTAAATCCTGATAAAAACTGAGTTATAAATGTTTCAACTGCTCTATGAAGACTTCAGAAGGAAAATGTAAGATTACATAATGTATTGATTCATATACTGTATATTAGGAAAGTATTTACACTCAAACAACACTCTTAGATATTATGTGATTAATGCTACACAGTCATGGTGGTAGTAAGTCCATAATTTGTTTTCATAGTTTATAGTAAAGTCATAATAATTGTAGAAAATGCTTTGCTGGAGTCACTTCAGATTTGTCTGTAATAATTAGTCTACTCAAAGAGACTCAAAGAGTCTAATATTTTTATTTTTTCAGATGTATTAAAAGCATGTACATAATCTTTTAAACAATATCACAAAACCCTCAGAAATATGTTCTAATTCTGAAATAAAAAGCAAAATATCATCAGCATAAAGAGATATAAAATGAGTGTGATCTGACATTTTAACCCTGGACATTTTTACAAACTGCTTCTGCTGAAGAGCTGAAACACAAAGACAAATGAAAGAGATGAAAAAGGGAAAGAATTCAAATATTAATTAATTACATAATCTATTAAATGTTTTTTGGTTTATATTATAAATACTTGCTGCTAGAATAAAAACATGCAAAATGACAAATATATGTCACATGACATGATTATTAATTTTACAACACAAATGATAATAAATATTATCATGATAACATTTTGTAATTTATTTCTAAAAAAATATGGATGTTTGAGTATCTATGAAAAATAGTAAGAGATTAAATAAATAATAATAGTTTTAGTGTTCATGTGTTGTAGTCAGTAGATTAAACTTATTAAAGAATTGAAATCATACTTCAACAGAGGTTAGATTTGATGTTCAGCCAAATGTTTCATATTCTGTATTAATGAAAGTATTTAAAATAAATCTCTTTTTTTGTTGTTAAATACAGAATATTTAGTGTTAAAATGTTCAAATTAAATTAATAAAACCTCTCTTGTTTTAATTTCGGTGCAGCTGTTGAGTCAGATCAGTTCCTCTTCAGCTGAGGGAGGTTTTTGTATGACGTTGCATCACTGTGTGAACGGGAAGCTGTAACTCTGCTGACAGTAATAAACTCCTGAATCTTCAGCCTGAACTCCACTGATGGTCAGAGTGAAGTCAGTGATGTATCCACTTCCAGTAAAACGATCTGAAACTCCAGGCTGACGGTTTGAAATTTGATAAATCAGGAGTTTAGGAGCTTCTCCAGATTTCTGAAGGTACCAGTGGAGGGAGCTAATAACAGCTGAACTGGTTTTACATCTGATGGAGACGGTCTGTCCTGGAACAACAGACTGAGATCCAGGAGACTGAGTCAGGATGATTTGTCCTGATGAATCTGGAAAACATGAAAAAGAGGAGAAGGGTCATTGAGACAAATCCAGCTTGGAGAAAGATGATCAACATGAAAACAGAAGAGTATCATTTCTTTAACATAGAGAATAGATGGAAGAAGGTAAATGCTGCTTGTTTCAGTGTTTCTCCATCACAGCAGAACATCATTGTGGTGAACCTGGTTGCATCCTGAAGCAAAGTTTTCACTAGAGAGTCTCACCCTGAACAAGGAGCCCCAGGGTGGCCAGCAGTAGAGTCAGTGACATCATCATTGTGCTGCCGGCGTGTCAGTGGCTCTGAAAGGTCTGGACAGCCACTGATCAACACTGGCCTCTTAACGGCTGGGAGCAGAGAGGCAGGACAGATATGCAAACACACAGAGTCAGTCAACTGTAGCTGTCCTCAACATATCATGCTGTTTCATCCTCACTCAATCAAACACTAATTGCAAATTATCTTTTAAGCAAAAAAAAAAATCCTTATTTAATCATATAAACATTGTTACAGCAGTAAATACAATACAGACAATAAAAACAAGCCAAGAAAACGGTCACATACTACATTAAAAATCATATATAATACACAGTAAAAGTTACCTTGCGAGGTTGCTGGATTCGCGAGATCACAACATCATGAGATCAAGCGAGAATCCATCTTGTCAGGCTTCAGTTTATTCGCTTGTGTCCGAACCACCGGTGGTTTGGACCAATCAGTGTCCTATAAGGATTCTCCAGCTGCCTCACAAGGAAAGACGGTGATAGATGTAGATAGACAGATGGTTCATCCAATCACCTGCCAAGTATTTTTTTAGTGTCTACGCTTTTCCAAACAGTTTCCAAGGATGTCTTGTCAGATGGTTCTGTGTAATAAACTATCTAGCGTGTCAGGTTATCAGTAAAAGTGCACATACAGATATTTAAAATGACAAACCAGTTTTTAAGCAAATGACTGCATTCAATATTGTTACTTCCAGCAGTTTGACTGTAAAGTTGTAAAGGACCTGACATTGAACATGGATAATAAGACACTATCAGTGGTGTACTTTCATATTAAAGTGCTGCCATTGATGCTGTTAACTACAATGTACTTCTACATAGACTGTTAAATAGACATGGTTCATTGTTGTGTTTTTTTAACAATTCTTGAATGTCATGAAAATTTTCAAGCAGCTGAAAAGAAATAAGACTAAAGGTCTCCTTGTTGGGGCATCTTAAACTCTCAGACAATAAACATCAAATCCTTTGCTGATGGTCTTGACACACTGTTTGTGTCCAAACTTGAATTTGACCCTCTTCCCAAAAACAATTTGTTCATGACATTTGCTGAATGTTGTGGCAAACAATACATCAAGTTTGGTTTTTTGTAACACATAAAATGACAGTCAGGTTTCATATATTGTGAGTTTGTTTTGTGTATCGACATCAGTGGAGCTGACTCAGATGGATGTGGTAGTGGGAGGTGGACTGTTTGAACTTCACAAGGAAAACTGGTATACACACTATGAACATCATAAATCATCTGTGTGTGTGTGATATAGTGATATAGTGTTGACTCTGACAGTAATAAACTCCTAAATCTTCAGCCTGAACTCCACTGATGGTCAGAGTGAAGTCAACTTTATTCCCTGCTCCACTTCCACTGAATCTGGAGGAGATTCCTGTAAATCTGTCTGATGTTCCATAGATGAGAAGTTTAGGAACTTCTCCAGTTTTCTGATGGTACCAGGACAGAAAGTATTGTGGCCCAGTCCAGTGATCAACTTGTCTATTAGCCTTACAGTCAATAGAGACAGTTTGACCAAGCTGCAGTGATTTGGCTGCTGGCTGAGTCAAGACAACATTTTGTCCAACAGACCCTGAGGAGAGAGAAGAAACACTGGACATGAGATGGTGAAACTCAGCTACACTCCAAATGATTTTCACATGACAGAAAAATGATTTTCCTCACCCTGAGTAAAGCAGAGGAGAGTCCAGATGAGGACGGAGATCAAAGTCATGTTTTTGATGAGGAGGATTTCTGTGGCTTCTGTTGTGATGAAGGACAGCTGTCAGTCATCCAGTCTTCAACTCTCAGGACTATAAACTCTCCCAGAGCACTGGAGCATGGTGCTGCTGATGCAAAGTGGCTCTCTATGGAAATGCTCTGACTGACTCCAACAGGGACTTGGATTACTCTGATGATGATGCTTAATCAATGGATCAATCAGTTTATTAGAATATTGTTCAGAATGTATTTTTTATGGTTTCAGCTTTTACTCATATTTTCTTTCAGAATGTCTCATGTTTATTTATATTATTTCTAAAGAAATTAACATCAATTTATCTTTAAAACATGAAATAAATGTACATATTCTGGAAATATCTGTCACTCAGGTGATGTTACTTGTAATTTTACTAACAGAGACTTGTTTTTTTGAGTGAGCCGTGTCTCTCTACAGTGAGAGGTTTTTGTACGACGACTCAGTCAGTTTGTATCACTGTGGTTCACGTTCGGTGGAGGAACCAGACTGGATGTTGGAAGTAAGTTTGTACTCAAATATTACACATAATGTTGACATGTAAAGCTTTAATGTGTTTAAATGTTTGTAGTAGATACAAATATCATCTGTGTTGATTTATATCACTTATATTCTCTTCTGTTTTAATCATGATGTAACTCAGACCAGCTTCAATAAACTGGTCTTTACACATTATTGTCAAACTGAAATGTGAACAGCTTGAGAAGAAAAAAGATTAAAGAACAATACTTCTACTTTTAAAATGTTAACAAAAATTAAAATTTCCACTTAATAGTTAACTATTATGAAGTTGAATTAAAATTTATTTCAACGATGTAAAAATAAAAAATGTTTTCATATCTCTGATCCTCTTACTGTGATTGGTTTCTTACTGTAAGATAATATTTAGTGTGATTTATATTTTTTGGTGGTGGGAGCTGTGATTATGAAAGTTTCTGATGCTGATTTGTGTTTTCATATTTTCTGTTAACAGGATATAATTGAGATAGATGTGATCCAGTATGAGGCCGAGGTCAAAGGTCATGACCAAGTAATTTCTAACCAAAAGTCCCCGGCCAATCTCTCTCATTGGTCGGTAAATCGATTGATTATCATTTTAAAACATTGGATCAAATCATAATATGGTAAGAATAGATGGAGAGAAGCTGTGATGGAAAACTTAATTGATTTCCCCCGAGACAATCATTGTCCAGAAACTGTTTTCCTTAAAGTGTTCTGACATATTTTCATTTATCTTAAAAACTGCAATGTGCGAATAATTTAATCTATTTAATATGTGTGTGTGTGTGTGTGTGTGTGTGTGTATGTGTGTGTGTGTGTGTGTGTTCAGTGAACTGTATCAGTCTCTGCAGTAGCTTCCAGCTGCAGCAGTCAGTTCAGTTTCTGTTCAGTCTGACTGAGGGAGGTTTTTGTACGACGCTTTTTCACTGTGTGAACACCCACTGACTGTTGATAGAGTGAAAACTCTGACAGTAGTAAACTGCTGCATCTTCAGCCTGAACTCCACTGATGGTCAGAGTGAAGTCAGTTTTTGATCCACTGCCTGAAAAACGATCTGGAATCCCTGATGCTCGAGTGGTAGCACGGTAAATGAGAAGTTTAGGAGCTTCTCCATCTTTCTGTTGGTACCAGGCTAAGCGATTAGAAACAAAAACATTCTGACTGGTCCTACAGCCGATGGTTGTGGAGCCTCCCAGAGCAGATCTCACTGCTGCAGGCTGAGTCACTGTGACCTGGCCTCTGGACTCTGAGGATACAGAGACAAAAACATAAAGCAGCGTCATGGTTTTGATGGTTTTGATGGTTTTGTCAGCTTCATTTCAGAGGGACGGAGGTTGATAGAGGAGAGGAGTTTGATTCTCTGGACTTTACCTGTGAAGCAGCAGCAGAGGAGAGTCCAGATGAGGACGGAGATCAAAGTCATGTTTTTGATGAGGAGGATTTCTGTGGCTTCTGTTGTGATGAAGGACAGCTGTCAGTCATCCAGTGTTCAACTCTCAGGACTATAAACTCTCCCAGAGCACTGGAGCATGGTGCTGCTGATGCAAAGTGGCTCTCTATGGAAATGCTCTGACTAATTAACATAATCATCACATTCTCAAGTGACACTTTTTTAATGCTTGCAGTAATGCTGATCATTTTTGTATGTATGAACAATAAAGAAACTTTCATCAAATCATCTGTGTACAAACATATTATTACAATAATAAACTGCTGTCACATGTTACTGTGTTCAATGAATCTACAGATACTGAGTTTGTCTCTGGGTATATTCACAGGGATTTTATCATTTTTTGTCACCATTTTACTCTTAAATTATGGTAGTTTTTAAAGCATGTCAAAGTATAGGATGAAAGGAGAACATTTTAACAGAAACAGTGAGTCTGCTCTACATGGTATCCCTCACATGTGTCCTCTCTGTCCTGCTCTTTACTATATTGTTCTGTATTTCAGCATGGGGATGGAGGAGCAGAGACAGGAAGCTTGTAGGCAGATTGTGGGATTGACTGGTGTAATGCTGTATTGATGCTGATTTATACCTCTGTGTCTGAGTGTCTGTATTTGCACTACCAAATGTTTGTGGTTCATCTGTTGGAGCTCAGAGGATCATAATGTAACTTATGTGCAACTTTTCAAACAATAATCTTCATGTAGCTGCGATTCACAAACTGTAGACACCACGAGAGCTTTGATCAGTCTGCAGCTGCTTCCACATGTTCAGTGTTCTTACTGAATATCTGCTCTTCCAAGTCATGTCACATTTTCTTATAGAGCAAATTTCATACAGAAAGCAACACAATGAGCTTCACAAGGGCAAGAGCAATACAATTATAAATACATAAAATACAAGCATACATATCATCATACATAAAAGCGAGCAAACATATGATTGTATACATGGATGCATAGGTAATTAAAGTACATAATAATTCAGTTAAAACAGGAGCAGATAGTTGCTCAACCTAGTTAAGCACAACAGTAAACAGAAATGTTTTAAGTCTACTTTTAAAGGAACTAAGTGTTGGGGCATCTCTAATATCACTTGGAAAGTCAGTCCATCTGTATGGAGCATAATAGCTGAATGCAGCTTCTCCTGCTTTAGAGCACTCACATGGAGGACAACAAGGAGACCACTGGCTGATGATGTGAGGCTTCTTGTTGGTTCATATGGCACAAGCAATTCCTTAATATAATTTGGAGCAGTGCCATTCAGTGCCTTGTAGACGAGTAGGAGGACTTTAAAATCAATTCTAGCATTTACTGGAAGCCAGCGCAAGGAATTAAGAACAGGTGTGATATGTGCACTTTTCTTAGTCTTGTCTAAAATACGTGCAGCATCATTCTGTATAAGCTGCAGGCGCTTAACAGTTTTTCAAGAGTCCAGAAAAAATAGTATTGCAATAGTCAAGTCTGCTTGTGACAAATGCATGTACTAGTTCTTCAGTGTCTGAATTTGACAGAAAGCCTCTGATTTTTGAGATATTTTTTTAGGTGATAGAAACCTGATGTTGTGACATTATTGATATGACAGTGAAAGTTAAGCTCAGCATCTATGATAACATCAATGTATCATGTCATGTAGCAGGTGGATGTGACTCCCCTCATTGAGACCTGCTGATAGACGTAACAGCGGAGCAGAGGAGAGACACTGAGATAGTGATGTAACCGACCTGCACGCTGGAATTTGACATGTTTTTTTTTCTTCTCAAAAACAAATACTGTTTAAAATATTTGTATGGAACAAATATTCATAAAAAAAAAAACAACAAAAAAACAATATTTGTGCTTTGCTGAATAACGTATTTGTATTTGGGCCCAACCCTAGCAGGTAGTCATTATATGATCTGACTTCACATGCACTGCTGGGAAAATTCACTGTTCAAATGTCTACATTGTATTTAAATGAATGAACTATGATCACATTATTTTCTTTTAGTGATTTTTGTATTGGGTTGAATACACTGTAATTAATTTGTAACTGATACATCAGATTTTTACGTTGCACATACTGTAAATAATTGAAGTTTAAAAATCTTCAAGGGGAATGAAAGAATCTAGCTCGGGGCAGTTTACACTTCATTTAATTTTAACAGATGAAGAGTATCTGGAGCAAATTCTGCCAAGTTTACTATGTACTTTAGTTTACTAGATTGAAATGAGAGAAGACGTGAGGTAGTTTGGAAGCTTTTACAGTTGACTTTTATGAGTGAACATCATGAGATGATTATTCTGTCTTGTCAGTTATGAAGTTCATCCAACTCTTTTATACAGAGAACGATGATGAGTGTGAGATGTGTCATAACATAATGTGATGAAGAGGATTTAACAGCTGAGGTGATGATGGGGCAGCATGAAAGAACAGAATGTCTCTGTTTGATAGATTTTACATTTTTGAGTCAAGATGAATCTTGAATGACTAAATATTTGTTTGACTCAGTAAGAGGTTGTTGAGGTGGGAGGTGGACTGTTTGACCTTCAGGAGGAAAACTGATAGAGACACTATGAACATCATAAATCATCTGTGTGTGTGTGTGTGTGTGTGTGTGTGTGTGTGTGTGTGTTCAGTGAACTGTATCAGTCTCTGCAGTAGCTTCCAGCTGCAGCAGTCAGTTCAGTTTCTGTTCAGTCTGACTGAGGGAGGTTTTTGTACGACGCTTTTTCACTGTGTGAACACAAGCTGACTGTTGGGAAAGTGGAAACTCTGACAGTAATAAACTGCTGCATCTTCAGCCTGAACTCCACTGATGGTCAGAGTGAAGTCAGAGTTTGATCCACTGCCTGAAAAACGATCTGGAATCCCTGATGCTCGTTTGGTAGCATCGTAAATGAGAAGTTTAGGAGCTTCTCCATCTTTCTGTTGGTACCAGGCTAAAGTGGTGGAAATAAAAACATCCTGACTGGTCCTACAGCTGATGGTTGTGGAGCCTCCCAGAGCAGATCTCACTGTTGCAGGCTGAGTCACTGTGATCTGGCCTCTGGACTCTGAGGATACAGAGACAAAAACATAAAGCAGCGTCATGGTTTTGATGGTTTTGATGGTTTTGTCGGCTCCATTTCAGAGGGACAGATGTACATAGAGGAGAGGAGTTTGATTCTCTGGACTTTACCTGTGAAGCAGCAGCAGAGGAGAGTCCAGATAAGGACGGAGATCAAAGTCATGTTTTTGATGAGGAGGGATTCTGTGGCTTCTGTTGTGATGAAGGACAGCTGTCAGTCATCCAGTGTTCAACTCTCAGGACTATAAACTCTCCCAGAGCACTGGAGCATGGTGCTGCTGATGCAAAGTGGCTCTCTATGGAAATGCTCTGACTGACTCCAACAGGGACTTGGATTACTCTGATGATGCTGTTTAATCAATGGATCAATCAATTTACCAGAATATTGATTACCTATGTGTCAGTGATCATTTTATGTGTTTCATTTATGTTCTGTGAACAGATTGTCTTCAGAAATGTCTGTTTTGATTCATTTTACATCTACAACACTCAGTTTTAATTCAATACATAATTTAAAATACAGTAAACATGAAACAAATTTATTAATTTTAGAATAAAAATATAAATTATTGGCCTACTGTTATATATTTTCATATCATCCAGCTGTGTTTCACAGACTGAGGCTGTTTTTGTTGAGTTTGTTGTGTTCAAAGTCAGAGAGCCGTGTCTCTCTACAGTGAGAGGTTTTTGTACGACGACTCAGTCAGTTTGTATCACTGTGGAACACGTTCGGTGGAGGAACCAGACTGGATGTTGGAAGTAAGTTAAACTTTTAAAGTATTTTATTAAATCCTGAGTGATATTTAGTTTTTGCACATATGTTTTCTCTAGAAATTGAAATTTCTGATTTTACATCTTCACTTCTAATTTTTGACCAACAGTTGTCCACCAGCAACAAAAATAAGAGTTTTGTTTGTTTTTGAAGTTTAAATGATGAATCAATATATTCTAAGTGTTTGGTCTACAGTAGAAATCGTGTAATGTTTTAGATTCAGGCTGAAATTTGAGGACTTGTAGTTTTAGTTTAATGTGACAAAGTCAGAGAGCCGTGTCTCTCTACAGTGAGAGGTTTTTGTATGACGACTCAGTCAGTTTGTATCACTGTGGTTGACTTTTGGTGGAGGAACCAGACTGGATGTTGGAAGTAAGTTTCTGCTCAAATATTAAATATCGAATCATCAGTTAAGTTTATAATTTCTGTGTCTGAACATTTGTAGTAGATATAAGTTTCCACTGAGCTGATCTAAAACACTTTAAAGTCTCAATTTTATTGTTCATTTCTCCTCTTTAACCTTGAAGTTGAACTCAAAGCAGCTTTACTGAACTTTTCTTTACATGTTCCAGTTAGTTTGTTAAATGTGAACAGCAGAAAGATTAAAGAACAACAATCCTACTTTAAACATGTTTTTAAATTTTAATCTTTAAATCTCCAATTTGAGTGAATGTTGAGTTAAATTTATTCTGAACAGTGTGGGTGATGATAAAAAAAATGCTGCACATCTCTCATCATTTAAAATGACAGAAATTGTCTCTTAACCTCAGTTTGAAATATTTATTTGTTCTTAAAGATATTTGTTTGTTTAATATGTCTCAACATGTTGTGTATATTACGGCTGTTAGTTTTTGCTCATAATGTCCTTTAACACTGAATCTGATTAACTGTTGCTTTTTTGATAGTTTTGTCAGTAAAGTTGTTGGTATAAATTCTAAAATTAAATCAAGGATGTCTAAGATATATTTACAAACTTTATATCTTTATTTTCAGTAACTAGTGTAAAATAAAATGCAGTAAAGAGTCATATGAGGACTCTTTCTGTGCTGATCTGCATGAGAGGTTTCTTAAAGGGAAGTGAAACAATGTGTGAGTGAGTGACTGGTGGAGCAGAAAAAACATCTGACAGAAACTCCTTAAAGGGGAAAATCCACTCTCACACAGTAAAGGTGTCCAAGTGTCTGGTGTTCGATTGACAGATGTGTGGTCCCTGTCCTCTAATGTGATTGGTGTATCCTAGGTGATGTCCGTCCCACCCTGACGGTGCTGCCCCCCTCCAGTGAGGAGCTGCAGCAGGGGAAGGCCACGCTCATGTGTCTGGCCAACGATGGCTTCCCCTCAGACTGGAGTCTGGCCTGGAAGGTGGAAGGCATTAGCAGCAGCAGCTTGGAGCAGAGCAGGAGCCCCGGGGTGCTGCAGAAGGACGGCCGCTACAGCTGGAGCAGCACCCTGAGGCTCCCTGCAGACCAGTGGAGGAAGGTGGTCTCTGTGACCTGTGAGGCCACCCAGGGCTCCCAGACTCCAGTCTCAGAGACACTGAGGAGAGACCAGTGTTCCCAGTCCTGACCTGACTCACTGCTACTGCTTTTACTCTGCTACTGCTCTCACTCTGATCTCTGCAACTATCTCTCTCTTTTATTTCACATGTTTCAGTAACAATATTTACTTGCTTGTTGTAATGTTTCAATATAATTTCAGTATTTCCAGACAATAAAGATCTGTTCATCAAATCACTTGTTTTCATCTTTATTATTATAAAAGTGTCTTAATTATTTTCACTTAATGGTAACAGTAATGATATTAAATTCTGATAAAAACTGAGTTACAAATGTTTCAACTGCTCTATAAAGACTTCAGAAGGAAAATGTAAGATCACATAATGTATTGATTCATATACTGTATATTAGGAAAGTATTTACACTCAAACAACACTCTTAGATATTATGTGATTAATGCTACACAGTCATGGTGATAGAAAGTCCATAATTTGTTTTCATAGTTTACAGTAAAGTCATAATAATTGTAAAAAAAAATGCATCACTGGAGTCACTTCGGATTTGTCTGTAATAATTAGTAATTGATTAATTTTAATGAAAAATCCTCCAATCATCTTATGTTACTGAAGTGTGTCAGTGCAAAGAGTCTAATATTTTTATTTTTTTCAGATGTATTAAAAGCATATACATAATCTTTTAAACAAAATCACAAAAGCCTCAGAAATATGTTCTAATTCTGAAATAAAAAGCAAAATATCATCAGCATAAAGAGATATAAAATAAGTGTGATCTGACATTTTAACCCTGGACATTTATACAAACTGCTTCTGCTGAAGAGCTGAAACACAAAGATAAATGAAAGAGTTGAAAAAGGGAAAAAATTCAATTCTTAATTATTTCCATAATCAATTAAATGTTTTTTGGTTTATATTATAAATACTTGCTGCTGGAATAAAAACATGCAAAATGACAAATATATGTCACATGACATGATTAGTAATTTTACAACATAAATGATAGTAAATTTTATCATGATAACATTTTGTAATTTATTTCTAAAAAGTTGTATGTTTGAGTATCTATGAAAAATAGTAAGAGATGAAATAAATAAATAATAATAGTTTTAGTGTTCATGTGTTGTAGTCAGTAGATTAAACTTATTAAAGAATTGAAATCATACTTCAACAGAGGTTAGATTTGATGTTCAGCCAAATGTTTCATATTCTGTATTAATGAAAGCATTAAAATAAAACTTTTTTTGTTGTTAAATACAGAATATTTAGTGTTAAAATGTTCAAATTAAATTATTAAAACCTCTGTTGTTTTTGTTTGAGTGCAGCTGTTGAGTCAGATCAGTTCCTCTTCAGCTGAGGGAGATTTTTGTACGACGTTGTATCACTGTGTGAACGGGAAGCTGTTATCCTGCTGACAGTAATAAACTCCTGAATCTTCAGCCTGAACTCCACTGATGGTCAGAGTGAAGTCAGTTCCAGATCCACTTCCACTAAAACGATCTGAAACTCCAGGCTGACGGTTTGAAATTTGATAAATCAGGAGTTTAGGAGCTTCTCCAGGTTTCTGAAGGTACCAGCCGAGGTTAGTACCAACACCTGAACTGCTTTTACATCTGATGGAGACAGTCTGTCCTGGAACAACAGACTGAGATCCAGGAGACTGAGTCAGGATTTTTTGTCCTGATGAACCTGGAAAACATGAAAAAGAGGAAAAAGGTTACTGAGACAAATCCAGCTTGGAGAAAGATGATCAACATGAAAACAGAAGAGTATCATTTCTTTAACATGGAGAATAGATGGAAGAAGGTAAATGCTGCTTGTTTCAGTGTTTCTCCATCACAGCAGAACATCATTGTGGTGAACCTGGTTGCATCCTGAAGCAAAGTTTTCACTAGAGAGTCTCACCCTGAACAAGGAGCCCCAGGGTGGCCAGCAGTAGAGTCAGTGACATCATCATTGTGCTGCCGGCGGCGTGTCAGTGGCTCTGAAAAGTCTGGACAGCCACTGATCAACACTGGCCTCTTAACGGCTGGGAGCAGAGAGGCAGGGCAGATATGCAAACACACAGAGTCAGTGAACTGTAGCTGTCCTCAACATATCATGCTGTTTCCTCCTCACTGCTGGGAGAACTCAACATTTACATCATCCATAACATAAAGGAGTGACAATCTGAGGGAGAGAACTTCATTTGATTTCCACCAAGCAGTTAAAAGACTGATGTGAATTCTGTAATCTAATAATTTTGAGGCTTATTATAGAAATTGTTTTCAGTTCATCATTTTGTCTATTGTGTATCTTGTTTTTTCCAAAGTACAAAATGTGAATTTACTCGTGTGAAAGTCCTCAAAATCACCACATAGATAAATAAACAGCTTATAGATAAATTTAGGAGTTTTCCTCATTAAAATCTATCAAATACACTCAACATTATTATTATTGGTTTTGAACTTAACAAACCTTGAGCTGAATAATGCAACGATGTACAAAAATATAAAAACATAGAAGTCATATCAGTCTGACCCTCCCTCCATCCCTCCCATTCCCACCCACCCCTTCCAGCCTGGTCGCCAGAATACAACGTTGGCAGTTTACGTTTCTGCAAACCACAAAAATGTTGAACATCTACGTTTCAACATGTGTAATACGCAGCATATTAACATTTCAACAATATGTATCATCTCAACATTTCTAAAGTGACGTAGTTCACATGTGATCTATATGAGCTGATCTTTCTTATTATTAGGAGGAGGAGGGGTTGGTGGATGGTTAGTAAGTTTCTTGGCAGCAAGTTGGAAATCAGCAGAGAACAGGTTTTCTGGTGAGAAAACCGGCTTTTTTTTATTGAGACATCGGCCGTTTTTATTTTATTTTTTATCTTTATTTCAACCCAAACCATGATCTTTCCCTAACTCTAACCAAGTGGTCTTTGTGCCTAAACCTCACCAGACCTTAACCACAGCATTGTCACACCATAAAACATCATTATTCAACGGGTAGAAATGCTAATATGCTACGTTTGTAGAAATGTTGATATGATACGTATTACGCGTGTTGTAACGTATATATTCAACGTTTCTGTGGTTTGCAGAAACGTTCAATGCCAACGTTTTCTTCTGGCGATTGGGTTGCCCCTTCAGGTCCAACTCCTAATTACTTCAGGATATGTATCTATACAAAGAGAGAGGGATAAGTTACAACAGTTCAGACTATTAAGAAGAAACGACAAAACAGTATAATTGCAGAGAGGGAATAGATAACAGCTCTTGTGTATCAGTTTAGTTAAAAGAGTGGGATAGAGCAAGAAATATATAAATAAAATATAAATTTAAAAGGAGGAAACAAAAAAAATGACTCATGACTCATGACAACTGTCATGACACATGCCAGTTGGATTCAATACTTATGTTGAATGTTAGAAAACCTCCCCAAATCTTTTTAAGCTCTCTGGGCTTTCCCTTCAAGTTATACATTATCTTTTCATTTGGTAGACACGATGCTAATTCATCAGTCCATCTAGCAGATGTAGGTGGATGTTCATCTTTCCATTGCATAGCTATACATTTGTTGGCTATGATGAGGGCAATTCTAATAAATTTGAGGTTGTTTTTATTGACTTTTATCATGGAGGTATCACCCAATAGAATTATTCTTTGTTCTGTGGGGATGGTTGTTCCTATGATGTCACTTAGCTCATTAACTATAGAGATCCAGGATGTATTTAGACATGGGCAGGACCAGAACATATGTATCAGTGTTCCTGTTCCAGTTTTACATCTTGGGCAGAACTCAGAATACTGAGGTTTTATCCTGTGCAACCTGTCAGGGGTGTAGTATATTCTATGAATGAGACTGTATTGTATAATTTTATATCTACTGTTAAAAGAGAAACACTGACTACCAATACACAGTGATTCCCATTCCGCTTCTTCAAAATTACACTCAAGGTCTTCTTCCCATTTGTGTTTCACTCCTAACAATTCCCACCCTATGATTTGATAAATTCCTGAGTAAGTATAGGATATAAACCCTCTTACTCCTGAATACACTTTTAAGAGAGCCAGTCTGAATGTGGGATGGAGCTGGTGAAGCAAATAAGAAACTGATTCTAGGACAGACATGAAGACATCTATCAAGTCAGATGACAGGAAAAATGATTCCAACATTCATATTGATCTGTGATATCTTTGACATCAGGGAAATACTGGAGTTGTAACTATTTTATCTCAGTTTATTGAAATGTGGATTCCAAAGGATGTAGGAAGGACGATGACAGGAAGCTTGTAGACATATTGTGTTATTGATTGGTGTAATGCTGTGCTTATGTGCTGCTGAATAATAAAGGTTGAGCGTCTATATTTACACCAGCAGATGTTTGTGCTTCATCTGTTGGAGCTCAGAGGATCATAATGTAAGTTATCTGCAACTTTTCAAACAATAATCTTCATGTAGCTGCGATTCACAAACTGTAGACACCACGAGAGCTTTGATCAGTCTGCAGCTGCTTCCACATGTTCAGTGTTCTCACTGAATATCTGCTCTTCCAGTGGATCTTTTTCTCTTCATTAATGCTGCAACAATTATATTATCCTCATCTAACAGATCCACTACTGCCAGTCCAAACTTTCTCTTCAGCAGCGTTGTTACTGCTCTGTATAACAAAGTGAATATGAGAGAAAGTAAACACAGCTAGAACAGGTAACAGGTAGAGTCTACACAGAACTGTCAATCACCTGCTGAGCTGTGGAGACACCTTGATACAGAAGATTATTTCAAGCTTTAAGGAATCTGATGTTCTCAATATATAACTTCATATCACATTTCATATGTTTTAATAAAGGAACAAAATACCTGTTTCGCCTCTTTTTTCATTTACTTCAATGTAACTAATTTGTTTCCTTCAGTTTCTATCAGGTCATCAGTACAAAGTTGTTACTGTGTTTGTACCACTGTGAGACCAATCATGAAAAATACTGTGATTATTATCTGAGATAGATTCATATTTGTTACTACAGACATATAGATGAATTGTTTAATGGCTTTGTCTGAAAGTGTGTGTGTGTGTGTGTGTGTGTGTGTGTGTGTTCAGTGAACTGTATCAGTCTCTGCAGTAGCTTCCAGCTGCAGCAGTCAGTTCAGTTTCTGTTCAGTCTGACTGAGGGAGGTTTTTGTACGACGCTTTTTCACTGTGTGAACACATTCTGACTGTTGATATAGTGATAACTCTGACAGTAATAAACTGCTGCATCTTCAGCCTGAACTCCACTGATGGTCAGAGTGAAGTCAGAGTTTGATCCACTGCCTGAAAAACGATCTGGAATTCCTGATGCTCGAGTGGTAGCATCATAAATGAGAAGTTTAGGAGTTTCTCCATCTCTCTGTTGGTACCAGGCTAAACGGTTTGAACTATAAACATCCTGACTGGTCTTACAGCTGATGGTTGTGGATCCTCCCAGAGCAGATCTCACTGCTGCAGGCTGAGTCACTGTGACCTGGCCTCTGGACTCTGAGGATACAGAGACAAAAACATAAAGCAGCGTCATGGTTTTGATGGTTTTGTCAGCTTCATTTCAGAGGGACGGATGTTCATAGAGGAGAGGAGTTTGATTCTCTGGACTTTACCTGTGAAGCAGCAGCAGAGGAGAGTCCAGATGAGGACGGAGATCAAAGTCATGTTTTTGATGAGGAGGATTTCTGTGACTTCTGTTGTGATGAAGGACAGCTGTCAGTCATCCAGTGTTCAACTGTCAGGACTATAAACTCTCCCAGAGCACTGGAGCATGGTGCTGCTGATGCAAAGTGGCTCTATGGAAATGCTCTGACTGACTCCAACAGGGACTTGGATTACTCTGATGATTCTGCTTAATCAATGGATCAATCAATTTGCCAAAGTATTGATTAATTATTAAAGTGTACAGCTGCTTATTTGAAGACAATATAATTCCGTTTTCAGAGTCTGAATGAAAGAAAATATTCTTGATTAATTTAACGTACTGATTATATAATTTCATCTGAAGAAATCTACCAGACATTTATTTAGTGAGTGTTTTATCTGGAAACATTTCATGTGTTTAACTCAATCTTCCTCTCAGAATAATTAATTTAATGACATGTCACATCCTCATTATAACCAGTGAATACCATAATATCACTGTAGCTGATTTAACCTCATGTTGTATCAATAGGATTAATTTTGTGAGTTGGAAAAAGTATTTCAGTGCTTAAAATATTTGTCATTAGTGAAGTCTGTCTTTTTTCATAGTTCAGTAGCGATGCCTGTGTAAATGAGGAGATTAAACACAAACTGTCACTTTAACGTTTTGGCTTCAATTTAAAAATATGGATGCACAAATAAAAGTATTTCTGCCTTTCTGTAATGCATAATATTTACTTCTTTAACATTGATGTTTAAGTTTTTGAGTAAATTAAAGTAGTTGAAGAGTTGTTTGCTTGGAAGTTTTTATCTTTAGTACTGAAACCTGTCTGTTGCCATGGTTCATCAGTGATGCCTGTCTGTTGCCATGGTTACTGAGCTCAGAGAGGGAAGTGAAACACTGAAGACCAGTTTTATCCAGTCTGAGGAAGACCAACAGAACCAGCAGCCTCCTCTGCTGCAACCAACAGGGTGGAGTTTATTTTCTCTTTGCATGAACTTTCTTCATGTTGTCTCTCTGTCTCCTCTAGTGGGTCGAGTCACCCCCACCCTGACGGTGCTGCCCCCCTCCAGCGAGGAGCTGCAGCAGGGGAAGGCCACACTCGTGTGTCTGGCCAACGATGGCTTCCCCTCAGACTGGAGTCTGGCCTGGAAGGTGGACGGCAGCAGCAGCAGCAGCTTGGAGCAGAGCAGGAGCCCCGGGATGCTGCAGAAGGACGGCCGCTACAGCTGGAGCAGCACCCTGAGGCTCCCTGCAGACCAGTGGAGGAAGGTGGGCTCTGTGACCTGTGAGGCCACCCAGGGCTCCCAGACTCCAGTCTCAGAGACACTGAGGAGAGACCAGTGTTCCCAGTCCTGACCTGACTCACTGCTACTGCTTTTACTCTGCTACTGCTCTCACTCTGATCTCTGCAACTATCTCTCTCTTTTATTTCACATGTTTCAGTAACAATATTTACTTGCTTGTTGTAATGTTTCAATATAATTTCAGTATTTCCAGACAATAAAGATCTGTTCATCAAATCACTTGTTTTCATCTTTATTATTATAAATGTGTCTTAATTATTTTCTCTTAATGGTAACAGTAATGATGATAAATCCTGATAAAAACTGAGTTATAAATGTTTCAACTGCTCTATGAAGACTTCAGAAAGAAAACGTAAGATCACATAATGTATTGATTCATATACTGTATATTAGGAAAGTATTTACACTCAAACAACACTCTTAGATATTATGTGATTAATGCTACACAGTCATGGTGGTAGAAAGTCCATAATTTGTTTTCATAGTTTACAGTAAAGTCATAATAATTGTAGAAAATGCTTTGCTGGAGTCACTTCAGATTTGTCTGTAATAATTAGTAATTGAGTAGTTTTAATGAAAAATCCTCCAATCATCTTATGTTACTGAAGTGTGTCAGTGCAAAGAGTCTAATATTTTTATTTTTTCAGATGTATTAAAAGCATATACATAATCTTTTAAACAAAATCACAAAACCCTCAGAAATATGTTCTAATTCTGAAATAAAAAGCAAAATATCATCAGCATAAAGAGATATAAAATGAATGTGATCTGACATTTTAACCCTGGACATTTTTACAAACTGCTTCTGCTGAAGAGTTGAAACACAAAGACAAATGAAAGAGATGAAAAAGGGAAAGAATTCAAGTATTAATTAATTACATAATCAATTAAATATTTTTTGGTTTATATTATAAATACTTGCTGCTGGAATAAAAACATGCAAAATGACAAATATATGTCACATGACATGATTAGTAATTTACAACACAAATGATAGTATATTTTATCATGATAACATTTTGTAATTTATTTCTAAAAAAATTGTATGTTTGAGTATCTATGAAAAATAGTAAGAGATCAAATAAATAAATTATAATAGTTTTAGTGTTCATGTGTTGTAGTCAGTAGATTAAACTTATTAAAGAATTGAAATCATACTTCAACAGAGGTTAGATGTGATGTTCAGCCAAATGTTTCATATTCTGTATTAATGAAAGCATTTAAAATAAATCTTTTTTTTGTTAAATACAGAATATTTAGTGTTAAAATGTTCAAATTAAATTATTAAAACCTCTGTTGTTTTAATTTGAGTGCAGCTGTTGAGTCAGATCAGTTCCTTTTCAGCTGAGGGAGGTTTTTGTATGACGTTGTATCACTGTGTGAACGGTCTGTAACCCTGCTGACAGTAATAAACTCCTGAATCTTCAGCCTGAACTCCACTGATGGTCAGAGTGAAGTCAGTCCCAAATCCACTTCCACTAAAACGATCTGAAACTCCAGGCTGAAGGTTTGTAGCTTCATAAATCAGGAGTTTAGGAGCTTCTCCAGATTTCTGAAGGTACCAGTTGAGCATATTACTAACACTTGAACTGGTTTTACATCTGATGGAGACAGTCTGTCCTGGAACAACAGACTGAGATCCAGGAGACTGAGTCACAGTGATTTGTCCTGATGAACCTGGAAAACATGAAAAAGAGGAGAAGGGTTATTGAGACAAATCCAGCTTGGAGAAAGATGATCAACATGAAAACAGAAGAGTATCATTTCTTTAACATGGAGAATAGATGGAAGAAGGTAAATGCTGCTTGTTTCAGTGTTTCTCCATCACAGCAGAACATCATTGTGGTGAACCTGGTTGCATCCTGAAGCAAAGTTTTCACAAGAGAGTCTCACCCTGAACAAGGAGCCCCAGGGTGGCCAGCAGTAGAGTCAGTGACATCATCATTGTGCTGCTGGCGGCGTGTCAGTGGCTCTGAAAGGTCTGGACAGCCACTGATCAACACTGGCCTCTTAACGGCTGGGAGCAGAGAGGCAGGACAGATATGCAAACACACAGAGTCAGTCAACTGTAGCTGTCCTCAACATATCATGCTGTTTCCTCCTCACTGCTGGGAGAACTCACTGTAATTTGTAGCCGATACATCAGATTTTTACATTGTACATACTGTAAATAATTAGATGTAGACATGCTGATGTAATTGATGGCTTGTTTTGGGACTCACACATGTGTTGAATCAGGTGGAGTTTATATACAGACCTTCTTGGTCAAATGCTGAGTCAGGTCACAACCAACAATCACATTCATTTTATGTGACGGTTTGCTGATGATATTATGTTTTTTATTTCTAACACTACAACAGTTTTACAAGCTCACATTTGTTCAGAAGGTCAAAGACATAATGTCAAAATTTCACAGGTGCACTCAATAAAACATTATTGGGAGAATAATTCAGAGGGCTTCCTCTTGATGTTAAAGCACCTAATATAATAGTTTAACACACAGTATATACACAACTTTATGGCCTTCAAAAAATTGAAAAAATGTGGGATTTAACAAGTTTTCAGACCTTGAAAGACATGTTTACAATATCTGACAGTATATCACATGGAATATGTGCACTCACAAGTAACTGTATGTAGACTCTCATTGCTCTGTGTTATTTAAAACATTTCATTTAGTCTGAATTTTAATACTTTCAGAGTTTCATTCTGGTTGTTTAAAATGGAATTAAATGCTATTTCCTCTTTGTGAAAGTTACATATTTATCTCAGCACTCATCCCTCCTCTGATGTCTCATTTGAGGTAAAATACAAGAAACATGAAGGTAAAACTTTCCATCCAATTGTTATGATTTAGAGCTGAAAACACAAAAAGTCTTAGCGGTGGATTTTTGTCTATGAGTCTGTCTGAGTCTTTGGGTGAATCCCAATTTCCTTAAATTGCATCCACGTTTCCCTCACTTGCATCTTTTCTTTGTATCCTAATTCTTCCCACTAGATGCAAGGAAAAGATGTGAGGAGAGAGGAAGCATGAAAATATGGTTTTAGAGAAATGAGACGTCCTTTCCTCTGAAGCGTCACATGAAGCAACGTTGGTTTTGGACGACGGTGGCAGCTGATCAGCTGTCAGTCGGTTTTAACAGCTGTAGAGACTTCTGATGGAGTTTGTGTCTACACACATGTGCACTGTGTTAACACTAATAAAGGTTCACAGTTATCACTGCCAGCAGCTGTTTTCTCTCTGCAGCCTGTTACCTGTTTAACAAACACCTGCACATGAATAAAAACCTGCATTCAGTATTTATACTGTGTCCTGCTCAGAGACACAGGAACCATTTCAACTGAATGCATTTCTATTCTTTATTCATTATTTGAGTCTGTATTTGTTTATATTCTGGTTGCAATTCATTATTTTATGATCCTAACATAATTAGGATGACCTTTGAACACTGTAAATTATTTATTAGACTAAATGTTTCAAGTAAAAAGGAAATTATATAACTCATATCACCCGATGCTCAGAGACTTTCAGCCTCACATGTGACTGAATGGAAATGACGATAAATGATGTAAAATAAAAAAGTGTTTAAAATGTGTTTCTTGCTGATAGACAGACTCTCTCTGACTTTAATTTATGTATTATAAGAGTTAATGGGGGAAATAACAGATCATGAAAAGAAAAATAAATTAAGAAAGTTGTTTATGGTTCTTTTGTTGAACAGACTGACAATTAACACAGATGTTTAACTAGATGGTGAATCAGAAAACAAATAAAATATAAAACTTGGAAGTGATACACTTGAGTTTAATCTGTAATCTGTCTCCAGTCAGTGATGTTGTGATGTATCAGATCAGTCCGATCAGCTGCAGCGTCCAATCAATGTCTGATATCCAATAAGGAGGCGTGTCAGCTGATAAATGATGCTCATGGCTCTTCAGAGATCCTTCCTCGCTCCTCGCTCCTCATAGCAGAAATAAACACCTTGAGACAACCTTCAAAACTAAAGACCGGAAGGATTTCTGGGTCTAGCGAGGAGTGAGGAGCAATCAATTAAGCGATCAATTAAGGGATCAATTAAGGGAATTGAGATGCAACTTTTGACTCATGCCTTCACACATTCTGGACTAGCTGATGCAATATCAATATGTTGGTGTTGCAGTAAAATTAAGTATTTTAAAGGCCTTTTTAAAACATCTTTACACTTTATATCAAACTATACAAGCTTTTAATAAAATAAACTATTTGTCTGTTTACAGTCAGTTGTTTGTGGGCTCATACTGTAGTCGTGGAGTGTTTGGTGTCATATAATGCAGTTTGTTCAGTGACATTTACTGAATGGATTGTGACAAAGAATACATCATGTTTGGTGTTTCTATTACTGAAAGTATTTGTTGAAGCTTCATTGTTCTGAGATTTCAGTGGAATCTGTGGACATTCATGTTTCATGTATCGTGAGTTTGTTTTGTGGGTCGACATCAGTGGAGCTCACTCTGCTGGATGTTGTTGTGGTTTTAATGGTCTGATTGGGCTTCATCACTGGATTTGTTCACTTTATTTGAGGAAACTTTCAGGATGGTGCAGGGATGGTCCATGGACATGGTCCTGTGGTTATTGCTATTATTATTACTAGTCATATCTCTATTATTATTGTTGTTGTTATTGTGTTATTGTTGTTATTGTTGTTATTATGCTTCTCTGTGTCTCTCTCCCTCCATCTTTCTTTCTCTGTCAACCCAACCAGTCAGGGCAGATGGCTGCTTGGTTCTGCTTGAGGTTTCCTCACGTTAAAGGGAAGTTTTTCCTTTCTGCTGTCACCAAGTGCTACTCATGGAGGAAAAATAAAGAGTACAGTCTAGACCTGCTATATGTGAGAAATGCCTTGAGATAACTTTTCTTATGATTTGGCGCAATATAAATAAAATAGAATTGAATTGAGTGTGTGTGTGTGTGTGTGTGTGTGTGTGTGTGTGTGTTCAGTGAACTGTATCAGTCTCTGCAGTACCTTCCAGCTGCAGCAGTCAGTTCAGTATCTGTTCAGTCTGACTGAGGGAGGTTTTTGTACGACACTTTTTCACTGTGTGAGCACAGCCTGACTGTTGATAGAGTGATGACTCTGACAGTAATAAACTCCTGAATCTTCAGCCTGAACTCCACTGATGGTCAGAGTGAAGTCAACTCCATTCCCTGCTCCACTTCCACTGAATCTGGAGGAGATTCCTGTAACTCTGTCTGATGTTCGGTGGATCAGAAGTTTAGGAACTTCTCCAGTTTTCTGATGGTACCAGGACAGCCAGTATTGTGAACCAGTGTAGTGAGTAACTTGTCTATTAGCCTTGCAGTCAATAGAGACAGTTTGACCAAGCTGCCGTGATTTGGCTGCTGGCTGAGTCAAGACAACATTTTGTCCAACAGACCCTGAGGAGAGAGAAGAAACACTGGACATGAGATGGTGAAACTCAGCTACACTCCAAATGATTTTCACATGACAGAAAAATGATTTTCCTCACCCTGAGTGAAGCAGAGGAGAGTCCAGATGAGGACGGAGATCAAAGTCATGTTTTTGATGAGGAGGATTTCTGTGGCTTCTGTTGTGATGAAGGACAGCTGTCAGTCATCTAGTGTTCAACTCTCAGGACTATAAACTCTCCCAGAGCACTGGAGCATGGTGCTGCTGATGCAAAGTGGCTCTCTATGGAAATGCTCTGACTGACTCCAACAGGGACTTGGATTACTCTGATTATGCTGTTTAATCAATGGATCAATCAGTTTATTAGAATATTATTCAGAATGTAATTTTTGCGGTTTCAGCTTTTACTCATATTTTCTTTCAGAATGTCTCATGTTTATTTATATGTATTTCTCGAGACATTAAGATCAATTTATCTTCAAAACATGAAATAAATGTACATATTCTGGAAATATCTGTCACTCAGGTGATGTTACTTGTAATTTTACTAACAGAGACTTGTTTTTTTGAGTGAGCCGTGTCTCTCTAAGGTGAGAGGTTTTTGTACGACGACTCAGTCAGTTTGTATCACTGTGGTGGACTTTTGGTGGAGGAACCAGACTGGATGTTGGAAGTAAGTTTGTACTCAAATATTACACATAATGTTGACATTTAAAGCTTTAATGTGTTTAAATGTTTGTAGTAGATACAAATATCATCTGTGTTGATTTATATCACTTATATTCTCTTCTGTTTTAATCATGATGTAACTCAGACCAGCTTCAATAAACTGGTCTTTACACATTATTGTCAAACTAAAATGTGAACAGCTTGAGAAGAAAAAAGATTAAAGAACAATACTTCTACTTTTAAAATGTTAACAAAAATTAGTATTTAAATTTCCACTTAATAGTTAACTATTATGAAGTTGAATTAAAATTTATTTCAACGATGTAAAAATGAAAAAATGTTTTCATATCTCTGATCCTCTTACTGTGATTGGTTTCTTACTGTAAGATAATATTTAGTGTGATTTATATTTTTTGGTGGTGGGAGCTGTGATTATGAAAGTTTCTGATGCTGGTTTGTGTTTTCATATTTTCTGTTAACAGGATATAATTGAGATAGATGTGATCCAGTATGAGGCCGAGGTCAAAGGTCATGACCAAGTAATTTCTAACCAAAAGTCTCCGGCCAGTCTCTCTCCTCATTGGTCAGTAAATGGGTTGATTATCATTTTAAAACATTGGATCAAATCATAATATGGTAAGAATTGATGGAGAGAAGCTGTGATGGAAAACTTAATTGATTTCCCCCGAGACAATCATTGTCCAGAAACTGTTTTCCTTAAAGTGTTCTGACATATTTTCATTTATCTTAAAAGCTGCAATGCACAAATTATTTAATCTATTTAATATGTGTGTGTGTGTGTGTGTGTGTGTGTGTGTGTGTGTGTGTGTGTGTGTGTGTGTGTGTGTTCAGTGAACTGTATCACTGTAACTGTATCAGGGAGGTTTTTGTACGACGCTTTTTCACTGTGTGAACACATGCTGACTGTTGATATATTTATAACTCTGACAGTAATAAACTCCTGAATCTTCAGCCTGAACTCCACTGATGGTCAGCGTGAAGTCAGTCCCAGATCCACTTCCACTAAAACGATCTGAAACTCCAGGCTGACGGTTTGTAGCTGCATAAATCAGGAGTTTAGTAGCTTCTCCAGGTTTCTGAAGGTACCAGTGGAGGTTAGTACTAACAGTTGAACTGGTTTTACATCTGATGGAGACAGTCTGTCCTGGAACAACAGACTGAGATCCAGGAGACTGAGTCACAGTGATTTGTCCTGATGAACCTGGAAAACATGAAAAAGAGGAGAAGGGTTATTGAGACAAATCCAGCTTGGAGAAAGATGATCAACATGAAAACAGAAGAGTATCATTTCTTTAACATGGAGAATAGATGGAAGAAGGTAAATGCTGCTTGTTTCAGTGTTTCTCCATCACAGCAGAACATCATTGTGGTGAACCTGGTTGCATCCTGAAGCAAAGTTTTCACAAGAGAGTCTCACCCTGAACAAGGAGCCCCAGGGTGGCCAGCAGTAGAGTCAGTGACATCATCATTGTGCTGCCGGCGTGTCAGTGGCTCTGAAAGGTCTGGACAGCCACTGATCAACACTGGCCTCTTAACGGCTGGGAGCAGAGAGGCAGGACAGATATGCAAACACACAGAGTCAGTCAACTGTAGCTGTCCTCAACATATCATGCTGTTTCCTCCTCACTGCTGGGAAAACTCAACATTTACATCATCCTCATGTAGATTAAAAAACTAAAGATGTTGTCATTTGTTATCCTCAACAATCAAATCCTAACAGCAAATGATCTTTTATGTGAAATTGTTTTTCTTATTTAATCAGATCAAACTCCAACAAAAAATAAATCTGGCCATGAAGGAAGCACAAAAACATTTTTACAGCATCAAACACAATACAGGCAATAAAAAGGAGCCAAGAAACCTGTCACTCATTACACTAAAAATTATATATAATATACAGTTAAATTGCACATTGTACAGATATTTTAACTTTAAACAATGGAGCTTAGCATAAGTTCAAGCAGGAAGACTATCTACTACTCATTCATTCATTCTCATTCCTCTCTCTCTCTCTCTCACTGCTTCTCCTGCTCTCGTATCAGTTGTTCATGGACGTTACTCTTAGTTAACAAATCAGATTCTGCCAGTATTTCTATCAGACTATCATGTCTTAGCTGCCAAACTTTAAATCTGATCTTCTCTCTGTCGTTGTCAGCTGACATTTCAGTGTGAATCGTTGTGACCTTCCTCCACCCTGTTCACCTCCACTTCATCACGTCAGCACACAAGATCACCAGAAGCAGCTCCTCTTCTCATCATCCAGATCCCAATATTCCCATATTCATCACCACCACCAGTGTCTAGACTCCATCGAGGGGATATCCTATTCTACTCACGCCTTAACTGCCCCTTTATAAATGACATCACAATGGGGTCTAATCACCAAAGACTTTTCACATTATGCATGTTCAATAAAATCATTGTCACTTAAAAAATTGAAGTCTCTCATGATTGAAATATTTTTAAGCAGATAACTGCATTTAACATCAATCCCACTCCCACTAAAATGATCTGAAGCTCCAGATGTAAGGCTTGTAGCTCCATAAATCAGGAGTTTAGGATCTCCTCCAGATTTCTGAAGGTATCAGTGCAGGTAGTAGGGATGTACAGAGAGTCCAGTATTTGTATTTGTATCTATATTTGTTGAGGCAGCAAAATTATTTGTATTTGTATTTGTAATCTAATAAAAGTTGAAAGAGGCTTAAAAATCCTGTTTTTGTTTTTATTACTCTTTTAATTTTAGAAAATTAAAGTGTTACAATAAGTGTTCATGAATAAACTACCTTACGATGGAGGTCCCCACACCAGGTCTCGAACTGCAGTCTCCTAGATCATAGACGACTGTGCTGACTACTGAGCTAAAACTTTACTCATCACCTCATCGAAGACAGACCTCTACCTATTTATACACCCATTATTTTTATTTCCTTCCCGACAGCACAGTGTGTAACGTATACGAGAGTACTTCAATGGCGATTCTTGCTTTCCACTTTTCATTTATTGCTTATTTTTTACAACCTAACATTTTTGAAAAGAGAAGGGGAACAACAGGTTATGGAGAGTCCCTTGAAAGCACTTCAGTAGTTCAGCTTTATCTCTGGGGAACACCCCCAACTCCAGGAGTGATGTCCAAATTAGGAAATGTGCGTCATGTAGCAGGTGGATGTGACTCCCCTCGTTGAGACCTGCTGATAGACGTAACAGCGGAGCAGAGGAGAGACACTGAGATAGTGATGTAACCGACCTGCACGCTGGTATTTGACATGTTTTTTTTTCTTCTCAAAAACAAATACTGTTTAAAATATTTGTATGGAACAAATATTCATAAACAAAAAAACAAAAAAAACAATATTTGTGCTTTGCTGAATAGCGTATTTGTATTTGGGCCCAACCCTAGCAGGTAGTCATTATATGATCTGACTTCACATGCACTGCTGGGAAAATTCACGGTTCAAATGTCTACATTGTATTTAAATGAATGAACTATAATCACATTATTTTCTTTTAGTGATTTTTGTATTGGGTTGAATACACTGTAATTAATTTGTAGCTGATACATCAGATTTTTACGTTGCACATACTGTAAATAATTGAAGTTTAAAAATCTTCAAGAGGAATGAAAGAATCTAGCTCGGGGCAGTTTACACTTCATTTAATTTTATCAGATGAAGAGTATCTGGAGCAAATTCTGCCAAGTTTACTATGTACTTTAGTTTACTAGATTGAAATGAGAGAAGACGTGAGGTAGTTTGGAAGCTTTTACAGTTGACTTTTATGAGTGAACATCATGAGATGATTATTCTATCTTGTCAGTTATGAAGTTCATCCAACTTTTTTATACAGAGAAAGATGATGAGTGTGAGATGTGTCATAACATAATGTGATGAAGAGGATTTAACAGCTGAGGTGATGATGGGGCAGCATGAAAGAACAGAATGTCTCTGTTTGATAGATTTTACATTTTTGAGTCAAGATGAATCTTGAATGATTAAATATTTGTTTGACTCAGTAAGAGGTTGTTGAGGTGGGAGGTGGACTGTTTGACCTTCAGGAGGAAAACTGATAGAGACACTATGTACATCATAAATCATCTGTGTGTGTGTGTGTGTGTGTGTGTGTGTGTGTGTGTGTGTGTGTGTGTGTGTGTGTGTGTGTGTGTGTGTGTTCAGTGAACTGTATCAGTCTCTGCAGTAGCTTCCAGCTGCAGCAGTCAGTTCAGTTTCTGTTCAGTCTGACTGAGGGAGGTTTTTCTACGACGCTTTTTCACTGTGTGAACACCCACTGACTGTTGATATAGTGATAACTCTGACAGTAATAAACTTCTGCATCTTCAGCCTGAACTCCACTGATGGTCAGAGTGAAGTCAGAATTTGATCCACTGCCTGAAAAACGATCTGGAATCCCTGATGCTCGATAGGTAGCACCATAAATGAGAAGTTTAAGAGCTTCTCCATCTTTCTGTTGGTACCAGGCTAAATAGTGGTATGGGCTACTATAATAAACATCCTGACTGGTCCTACAGCTGATGGTTGTGGATCCTCCCAGAGCAGATCTCACTGCTGCAGGCTGAGTCACTGTGATCTGGCCTCTGGACTCTGAGGATACAGAGACAAAAACATAAAGCAGCGTCATGGTTTTGATGGTTTTGATGGTTTTGTCGGCTTCATTTCAGAGGGACGGATGTTGATAGAGGAGAGGAGTTTGATTCTCTGGACTTTCCCTTTACACTTAAATGTGTTTTTGTGTGTTTAAATAACCTTTGCCTTGACTTATATGAATGATCTTCTGTTTTAATTTCAACACTTTGGTCAATTAGTTTAACTCAGACCACCTTCAATGAACTGGTCTTTACACATTATTGTCAAACTGAAACGTGAACAGCTTGAAATTAAGAAAAGATAAAAGAAAAATAAATACAATTTAAAAATGATTATCAAGTTTACTTTTATGTTTTACACTTAATACTTAACTATTATTAAGTTAGATTGAAATTAATTTCAACAATGTACATTAAAATTAAACATTTGTCCAAATCTCTGATCCACTTACTGTAATTAGTTTATTACTGTAAGATAATATTTAGTGTGATTTATATTTTCATTTATCTTAAAAGATACAACATGAGTTGTTTAATCCATTTAATGAAATGTGTGTGTTCAGTGAACTGTATCAGTCTCTGCAGTGGCTTCCAGCTGCAGCAGTCAGTTCAGTTTCTGTTCAGTCTGATTGAGGGAGGTTTTTGTACGACGCTTTTTCACTGTGTGGACACCCACTGACTGTTGGGATAGTGAAGACTCTGACAGTAATAAACTGCTGAATCTTCAGCCTGAACTCCACTGATGGTCAGAGTGAAGTCAGAGTTTGATCCACTGCCTGTAAAACGATCTGGAATCCCTGATGCTCGAGTGGTAGCACGGTAAATGAGCAGTTTAGGAGTTTCTCCATCTCTCTGTTGGTACCAGGCTAAATAGTGGTAGCTCCCAATGTAAACCTGTGGACTGGTTTTACATCTGATGGTTGTGGAGCCTCCCAGAGCAGATCTCACTGCTGCAGGCTGAGTCACTGTGATCTGGCCTCTGGACTCTGAGGATACAGAGACAAAAAACATAAAGCAGCGTCATGGTTTTGATGGTTTTGATGGTTTTGTCAGCTTCATTTCAGAGGGACGGATGTTCATAGAGGAGAGGAGTTTGATTCTCTGGACTTTACCTGTGAAGCAGCAGCAGAGGAGAGTCCAGATGAGGACGGAGATCAAAGTCATGTTTTTGATGAGGAGGATTTCTGTGGCTTCTGTTGTGATGAAGGACAGCTGTCAGTCATCCAGTGTTCAACTCTCAGGACTATAAACTCTCCCAGAGCACTGGAGCATGGTGCTGCTGATGCAAAGTGGCTCTCTATGGAAATGCTCTGACTGACTCCAACAGGGACTTGGATTACTCTGATAATGCTGCTTAATCAATGGATCAATCAATTTACCAGATTATTGATTAACTATGTGTCAGTGATCATTTTATGTGTTTCATTTATGTTCTGTGAACAGATTGTCTTCAGAAATGTCTGTTTTGATTCATTTTACATCTACAACACTCAGTTTTAATTCAAGACATAATTAAAATACAGTAAACATGAAACAAATTTATTAATTTTAGAATAAAAATATAAATTATTGGCCTACTGTTATATATTTTCATATCATCCAGTTGTGTTTCACAGACTGAGACTGTTTTTGTTGAGTTTGTTGTGTTCAAAGTCAGAGAGCCGTGTCTCTCTACAGTGAGAGGTTTTTGTACGACGACTCAGTCAGTTTGTATCACTGTGGTGGACTTTTGGTGGAGGAACCAGACTGGATGTTGGAAGTAAGTTAAACTTTTGAAGTATTTTATTTAATCCTGAGTGATATTTAGTTTTTGCACATATGTTTTCTCTAGAAATTGAAATTTCTGATTTTATATCTGAATTTCTAATTTTTGACCAACAGTTGTCCACCAGCAACAAAAATAAGAGTTTTGTGTTTGAAATTTAAATGATGAATCAATATATTCTAAGTGTTTGGTCCACAGTAGAAATCATGTAATGTTTTAGATTAAGGCTGAAATTTGAGGACTTGTAGTTTTAGTTTAATGTGACAAAGTCAGAGAGCCGTGTCTCTCTACAGTGAGAGGTTTTTGTACGACGACTCAGTCAGTTTGTATCACTGTGGTTGACTTTTGGTGGAGGAACCAGACTGGATGTTGGAAGTAAGTTTTTGCTCAAATATTAAATATCGAATCATCAGTTAAGTTTATAATTTCTGTGTCTGAACATTTGTAGTCGATATAAGTTTCCACTGAGCTGATCTAAAACACTTTAAAGTCTCAATTTTATTGTTCATTTCTCCTCTTTAACCTTGAAGTTGAACTCAAAGCAGCTTTACTGAACTTTTCTTTACATGTTCCAGTTAGTTTGTTAAATGTGAACAGCAGAAAGATTAAAGTACAACAATCCTACTTTAAACATGTTTTTCAATTTAACCTTTAAATCTCCAATTTGAGTGAAAGTTGAGTTAAATTTATTCTGAACAGTGTGGGTGATGATAAAAAAAAATGCTGAACGTCTCTCATCATTTAAAATGACAGAAATTGTCTTTTAACCTCAGTTTGAAATATTTCTTTGTTCTTAAAGATATTTGTTTCTTTAATATGTCTCAACATGTTGTGTATATTACGGCTGTCTGTTCGTTTTTCCTCATAATGTCCTTTAACACTGAATCTGATTAACTGTTGCTCATTTGATAGTTTTGTCAGTAACGTTGTTGGTATAAATTCTAAAATTAAATCAATGATGTCTAAGATATATTTACAAACTTTATATCTTTATTTTCAGTAAATAGTGTAAAATAAAATGCAGTAAAGAGTCATATGAGGACTCTTTCTGTGCTGATCTGCATGAGAGGTTTCTTGAAGGGAAGTGAAACAATGTGTGAGTGAGTGACTGGTGGAGCAGAAAAAACATCTGACAGAAACTCCTTAAAGGGGAAAATCCACTCTCACACAGTAAAGGTGTCCAAGTGTCTGGTGTTCGATTGACAGATGTGTGGTCCCTGTCCTCTAATGTGATTGGTGTATCCTAGGTGATGTCCGTCCCACCCTGACGGTGCTGCCCCCCTCCAGCGAGGAGCTGCAGCAGGGGAAGGCCACGCTCATGTGTCTGGCCAACGATGGCTTCCCCTCAGACTGGAGTCTGGCCTGGAAGGTGGACGGCAGGAGCAGCAGCAGCTTGGAGCAGAGCAGGAGCCCCGGGGTGCTGCAGAAGGACGGCCGCTACAGCTGGAGCAGCACCCTGAGGCTCCCTGCAGACCAGTGGAGGAAGGTGGGCTCTGTGACCTGTGAGGCCACCCAGGGCTCCCAGACTCCAGTCTCAGAGACACTGAGGAGAGACCAGTGTTCCTAGTCCTGACCTGACTCACTGCTACTGCTTTTACTCTGCTACTGCTCTCACTCTGATCTCTGCAACTATCTCTCTCTTTTATTTCACATGTTTCAGTAACAATATTTACTTGCTTGTTGTAATGTTTCAATATAATTTCAGTATTTCCAGACAATAAAGATCTGTTCATCAAATCACTTGTTTTCATCTTTATTATTATAAAAGTGTCTTAATTATTTTCACTTAATGGTTACAGTAATGATATTAAATCCTGATAAAAACTGAGTTATAAATGTTTCAACTGCTCTATGAAGACTTCAAAAAGAAAATGTAAGATCACATAATGTATTGATTCATATACTGTATATTAGGAAAGTATTTACACTCAAACAACACTCTTAGATATTATGTGATTAATGCTACACAGTCATGGTGGTAGTAAGTCCATAATTTGTTTTCATAGTTTACAGTAAAGTCATAAGAATTGTAGAAAATGCTTTGCTGGAGTCACTTCAGATTTGTCTGTAATAATTAGTAATTGAGTAATTTTAATGAAAGATCCTCCGATCATCTTATGTTACTGAAGTGTGTCAGTGCAAAGAGTCTAATATTTTTATTTTTTCAGATGTATTAAAAGCATATACATAAACTATTAAACAAATTCACAAAACCGTCAGAAATATGTTCTAATTCTGAAATAAAAAGCAAAATATCATCAGCATAAAGAGATATAAAATGAGTGTGATCTGACAGTTTAACCCTGGACATTTTTACAAACTGCTTCTGCTGAAGAGCTGAAACACAAAGACAAGTGAAAGAGATGAAAAAGGGAAAGAATTCAAGTTTTAATTAATTACGTAATCAATTAAATGTTTTTCGGTTTATATTATAAATACTTGCTGTTGGAATAAAAACATGCAAGATGACAAATATATGTCACATGACATGATTAGTAATTTTACAACACAAATGATAGTAAATTTTATCATGATAACATTTTGTAATTTATTTCTAAAAAATTGTATGTTTGAGTATCTATGAAAAATAGTAAGAGATGAAATAAATAAATAATAATAGTTTTAGTGTTCATGTGTTGTAGTCAGTAGATTAAACTTATTAAATAATTGAAATCATACTTCAACAGAGGTTAGATTTGTTGTTCAGCCAAATGTTTCATATTCTGTATTAATGAAAGCATTAAAATAAATCTTTTTTTGTTGTTAAATACAGAATATTTAGTGTTAAAATGTTCAAATTACATTATTAAAACCTCTGTTGTTTTTGTTTGAGTGCAGCTGTTGAGTCAGATCAGTTCCTCTTCAGCTGAGCGAGGTTTTTGTACGACGTTGTATCACTGTGTGAACGGGAAGCCGTTACTCTGCTGACAGTAATAAACTCCTGAATCTTCAGCCTGAACTCCACTGATGGCCAGAGTGAAGTCAGTGCCGTATCCACTTCCACTAAAACGATCTGAAACTCCAGGCTGACGGGATTGAGCATTATAAATCAGGAGTTTAGGAGCTTCTCCAGATTTCTGAAGGTACCACTGGAGGTCGTTATAAACTCTTGAACTGGTTTTACATCTGATGGAGACAGTCTGTCCTGGAACAACAGACTGAGATCAAGGAGACTGAGTCACAGTGATTTGTCCTGATGAACCTGGAAAACATGACAAAGAAGAGAAGGGTTATTGAGACAAATCCAGCTTGGAGAGAGATGATCAACATGAAAACAGAAGAGTATCATTTCTTTAACATGGAGAATAGATGGAAGAAGGTAAATGCTGCTTGTTTCAGTGTTTCTCCATCACAGCAGAACATCATTGTGCTGAACCTGGTTGCATCCTGCAGCAAAGTTTTCACAAGAGAGTCTCACCCTGAACAAGGAGCCCCAGGGTGGCCAGCAGTAGAGTCAGTGAAATCATCATTGTGCTGCCGGCGGCGTGTCAGTGGCTCTGAAAGGTCTGGACAGCCACTGATCAAGACTGGCCTCTTAACGGCTGGGAGCAGAGAGGCTGGACAGATATGCAAACACACAGAGTCAGTGAACTGTAGCTGTCCTCAACATATCATGCTGTTTCCTCCTCACTGCTGGGAGAACTCACTGTAATTTGTAGCCAATACCTCAGATTTTTACATTGTACATACTGTAAATAATTAGATGTAGACATGCTGATGTAATTGATGGCTTGTTTTGGGACTCTCACATGTGTTGAATCAGGTGGAGTTTATATACAGACCTTCTTGGTCAAATGCTGAGCCAGGTCACAACCAACGATCACATTCATTTTATGTGACGGTATGCTGATGATATTATGTTTTTTATTTCTAACACTACAACAGTTTCACAAGCTCACATTCGTTCAGAAGGTCAAAGACGTCATGTCAAAATGTCCTAGGTGCACTCAATAAAACATTAATGGGAGAATAATTCAGAGGGCTTCCTCTTGATGTTAAAGCACCTGATATAATAGTTTAACACACAGTATATACACAATTTTATGGCCTTCAAAAAATTGAAAAAATGTGGGATTTAACAAGTTTTCAGACCTTGAAAGACATGTTTACAATATCTGACAGTATATCACATGGAATATGTGCACTCACAAGTAACTGTATGTAGACTCTCATTGCTCTGTGTTATTTAAAACATTTCATTCAATCTGAATTTTAATACTTTCAGAGTTTCATTCTGGTTGTTTAAAATGGAATTAAATGCTATTTCCTCTTTGTGAAAGTTACATTTTTATCTCAGCCTTCATCCCTCCTCTGATGTCTCATTTGAGGTAAAATACAAGAAACATGAAGGTAAAACTCTCCATCCAATTGTTACAATTTAGAGCTGAAAACACAAAAAGTCTTAGCGGTGGATTTTTGTCTCTGAGTCTGTCTGAGTCTTTGGGTGAATCCCAATTTCCTTAAATTGCATCCACGTTTCCCTCACTTGCATCTTTTCTTTGTATCCTAGTTCTTCCCACTAAAGATGCAAGGAAAAGATGTGAGGAGAGAGGAAGTGCGAAAATATGGTTTTAGAGAAATGAGACGTCCTTTCCTCTGAAGTGTCACATGAGGCAACATTGGTTTTGGACGACGGTGGCAGCTGATCAGCTGTCAGTCGGTTTTAACAGCTGTAGAGACTTCTGATGGAGTTTGTGTCTACACACATGTGCACTGTGTTAACACTAATAAAGGTTCACAGTTATCACTGCCAGCAGCTGTTTTCTCTCTGCAGCCTGTTACCTGTTTAACAAACACCTGCACATGAATAAAAACCTGCATTCAGTATTTATACTGTGTCCTGCTCAGAGACACAGGAACCATTTCAACTGAATGCATTTCTATTCTTTATTCATTATTTGAGTCTGTATTTGTTTATATTCTGGTTGTGAATTCATTATTTAATGACTCAGAACATAATTAGGATGACCTTTGAACACTGTAAATTATTTATTAGACTAAATGTTTCAAGTAAAAAGGAAATTATATAACTCATATCACCCGATGCTCAGAGACTTTCAGCCTCACATGTGACTGAATGGAAATGACGATAAATGATGTAAAATAAAAAAGTGTTCAATATGTGTTTCTTGCTGATAGACAGACTCTCTCTGACTTTAATTTATGTATTATAAAAGTTAATGGGGGAAATAACAGATTATGAAAAGAAAAATCTTTCTAATAAATGAAGAAAGTTGTTTATGGTTCTTTTGTTGATCAGACTGACAATTAACACAGATGTTTAACTGGATGGTGAATCAGAAAACAAATAAAATATAAAACTTAGGAGTGGTACACTTGAGTTTAATCTGTAATCTGTCTCCAGTCAGTGATGTTGTGATGTATCAGATCAGTCCGATCAGCTGCAGCGTCCAATCAATGTCTGATATCCAATAAGGAGGCGTGTCAGCTGATAAATGATGCTCATGGCTCTTCAGAGATCCTTCCTCGCTCCTCGCTCCTCATAGCAGAAATAAGCACTTTGAGACAACCTTCAAAACTAAAGACCGGAAGGATTTCTGGGTCTAACGAGGAGTGAGGAGCAATCAATTAAGGGAATTGAGATGCAGCTTTTGACTCATGCCTTCACACATTCTGGACTAGCTGGTGCAATATTAATATGTTGGTGTTGCAGTAAAATTGAGTATTTTAAAGGCCTTTTTAAAAAATCTTTACACTTTATATCAAACTACACAAGCTTTTAATAAAATAAACTATTCGTCTGTTTACAGTCAGTTGTTTGTGGGCTCATACTGTAGTCGTGGAGTGTTTGGTGTCATATAATGCAGTTTGTTCAGTGACATTTACTGAATGGATTGTGACAAAGAATACATCATGTTTGGTGTTTCTATTACTGAAAGTAAGATTTCATTGCAATCTTGACATTCATGTTTCATGTATTGTGAGTTTGTTTTGTGGGTCGACATCAGTGGAGCTAACTCTGCTGGATGTTGTTGTGGTTTTAATGGTCTGATTGGGCTTCATCACTGGATTTGTTCACTTTATTTGAGGAAACTTTCAGGATGGTGCAGGGATGGTCCATGGACATGGTCCTGTGGTTATTGCTATTATCATTACTAGTCATATCTCTATTATTATTATTGTTGTTATTGTATTATTGTTGTTATTGTTGTTATTATGCTTCTCTGTGTCTCTCTCCCTCCATCTTTCTTTCTCTGTCAACCCAACCAGTCAAGGCAGATGGCTGCTTGGTTCTGCTTGAGGTTTTCTCACGTTAAAGGGGAGTTTTTCCTTTCTGCTGTCACCAAGTGCTACTCATGGAGGAAAAACAAAGAGTACAGTCTAGACCTGCTATATGTGAGAAATGCCTTGAGATAACTTTTGTTATGATTTGGCGCTATATAAATAAAATAGAATTGAATTGAGTGTGTGTTTGTGCGTGTGTGTGTGTGTGTGTGTGTGTGTGTGTGTGTGTGTGTGTGTGTGTGTGTGTTCAGTGAACTGTATCAGTCTCTGCAGTAGCTTCCAGCTGCAGCAGTCAGTTCAGTTTCTGTTCAGTCTGACTGAGGGAGGTTTTTGTACGACGCTTTTTCACTGTGTGAACACATATCCACTGTGATAACTCTGACAGTAATAAACTGCTGCATCTTCAGCCTGAACTCCACTGATGGTCAGAGTGAAGTC
This sequence comes from Thunnus maccoyii, assembly GCF_910596095.1. Lineage (NCBI taxonomy): Eukaryota > Metazoa > Chordata > Actinopteri > Scombriformes > Scombridae > Thunnus > Thunnus maccoyii. Next base: position 2,794,633 of record NC_056547.1, read on the forward strand.
AGAGTTTGATCCACTGCCTGAAAAACGATCTGGCGTCCCTGACATTCGCTCATTAGTGTAGCGAATGAGGAGTTTAGGAGTTTCTCCATCTTTTTGTTGGTACCACTGTAAACAGTAAGCACTGCTACAGCCTGCAACCTGACGACTGACCCTACAGCTGATGGTTGTGGAGCCTCCCAGAGCAGATCTCACTGCTGCAGGCTGAGTCACTGTGACCTGGCCTCTGGACTCTGAGGATACAGAGACAAAAACATAAAGCAGCATCATGGTTTTGATGGTTTTGTCGGCTTCATTTCAGAGGGACAGATGTTAATAGAGGAGAGGAGTTTGATTCTCTGGACTTTACCTGTGAAGCAGCAGCAGAGGAGAGTCCAGATGAGGACGGAGATCAAAGTCATGTTTTTGATGAGGAGGATTTCTGTGGCTTCTGTTGTGATGAAGGACAGCTGTCAGTCATCCAGTGTTCAACTCTCAGGACTATAAACTCTCCCAGAGCACTGGAGCATGGTGCTGCTGATGCAAAGTGGCTCTCTATGGAAATGCTCTGACTGACTCCAACAGGGACTTGGATTACTCTGATGATGCGGTTTCATCAATGGATCAATCAGAGTATTGATTAACTATGTGTCAGTGATCATTTTTATGTGGATTTGGTTTGATAACTGCAGACAGATTTTTTTTCAGAACGTCTTCTGTCTGGTTTAATTTAATGCTAAGGGGATCAATTTTATTCTCAGACAAATTGAACAATAAATATGCAAATACCCCCACTGCTTTCTCTCCAAAAAAACTTAGGCCTCCTAAATATAAGATCCATTAGTAACAAATCTTTTATCATTAGTGATTTTATTGTCTTTAATTACTGGACTTTTTTTATGACCAGTGAGACATGGCTGTCGCAGGGGGACACTGTTCCTCTGAACGACGCCACGCCAACTGTATTTGCTTATTTTAATATATTTGGAGGAGGAGGTGGTCTTGCTGTGTTTTATAAGTCAGGTCTTAAATGCCATCTTGTTACTCCGTTCTTTTAACCTCACTCAATCTGTTCATGAGCCTACACATTCTAAGGGCCATACCTTGGATTTAGTTCTCTCTTCTGGTCTCTCTTTTGAGTATCTTAGTTTGTTGTCTTTAAAGTTCCACTCCTGATCTGCACTACTAGTCCCAACCCTACAATTAGCTCTCGCATTCTTAATGCTGGTTCCACTGTTAAATTCTGTGATGCTTTGAATTCTTTATCTTTTCATTTGTTTTTATCTTCTCTTAATCCTAATGCTCTTTTAAATTCTTTTAACGATCAGAGTCTATCCATCCTAGATCAAATTGCACCATTTAAAACAAGGACACAAGACTCAACTGGATGTTGAGCTCTCTGACAAATTTCTTGCTCATTTTATTAGCAAGGTGGAGATTATAAGGTCCCAAATCCAGCCTGCCCCCTGCATTCTCTCCATTCAACATGATACTCCTGACACTTTTACCCAGTTCCAACCCATTACATTGTCAGAGTTACATTTCCCACTGCTAGTCCTGTTATTCTGCACATTTTTAATAATTCCCTGACCTCCGGTTCTTTTCCTGATAGTTTTAAGCATGCTATTGTCCACCCTCTACTTAAAAAACCCAATTTGGACCTTCTGTCCTTAAGCAACTACAACGGCCTATCTCCAAACTGTCTTTTTTATCCAAGGTTCTGGAGAAATTCATTTAAAATCAGGTCACTAATGACCTACTTCCAGCTGCAGACAGAGGTGACTGCTCGATTTTAGTGCTTTTAGATTTAAGTGCCACATTTGACACTGTCAAATACAGTATCCTCCTAAATCGCCTGGAGACTTGGGTTGGCATCAAAGGCCCGGCTCTTAGTTAATTACGAACATACGTTCTCAATCAAACTTTTTCTGTCGCTCTGGGTATCTCCACCTCCACAACAGCTCAGTTTAATTGTGGGGTCCCTCAAGGCTCAGTTCTTGGCCTCCTTCTGTTTTCCTTATACATGCTGCCCCTTGGCCAACTTATTCGGAATCATGATGTGCTTTATCACTTTTATGCTGATGACATACAGTTATACTTACCATTAAAACCCTCAGATCCAAACAGCCTACTCAAATCTTGCCTTTCTGACATTATATCCTGGATGTCCCAAAATTTTCTTAAATTTAATGATGACAAGTCTGAGGTCATGCTGTTTGGTCTCCCAAATTCTATCAGCTCTTTTGGTGCAAACCTTGGAGATTTGTCAAACAACATTACACAGGCTGCTAGGAATCTGGGGGTAATATTTGATGCCAACCTCTGTTATGATAAGCAAGTCAAAAAATATTGTCAAGCTGTGTTTCTCTAAAATTAGGTAATTTTTATCTCTTGCCGATCCTCAAATAATTATACATGCTTTTATCTACTCTCGGCTTGATTACTGCAGCGCACTTTATTCAGGTATCAGCCAGGGCTCCTTCCTCCATCTCAAGTTGGTCCAAAATGCTGCTGCTTGTCTCATTACTGGGACTAAAAGGTATGAGCACATTACTCCTGTGCTTGCCTCCCTATACTGGCTCCCAGTTAGCTTTTGCATTGATTTTAAAATTTTATTACTCACCTTTAAGGCATTAAACAGCCTTGCTCCTTGTTACATATCTGCTTTATTGACCTGGTATGTGCCCCCTCGACCCTTCAGATCTGCAGATGGAGCCCTGTTGGTCACTCCCAGGTCACAGTTTGTGACAAAGAGTGATCGGGCTTTTACTTTTAGAGCCCCCACAGTCTGGAACTCCTTGCCTACTGAAATCAGACACACTAAGTCTCTAGTTTCTTTTAAAACTAATCTAAAATTTCTTTCTTTGTGAAAGCTTTTGGAAATGTCTGATATTTCATTTACTGTTTTTACACCTATTAATTGATCTTACTCTTTATTGTTTTTGTTTTGTTTTTTTTTTAACTTTTGAGCATTTTATTGTTTTATTATTACTATTATTGTGCATCTCTATTGTTACTTCTGTGCTTCTGTCTTTACATCTTTACTTGCCTTATTTTTATCTGCCATGTTTTGTTTTATTTTCTTTTGTAAGGCACTTTGTTACATTGTTAAAAAAAGTGTTATATGAATAAAGTTTACTATTATTATTATTTATTACATGATTAACTGTGAAACATTGGGGACTTTTTAAACAAAAATCATATAAAATAAAACAGGAACTTTCTGTAGAGTTTGTTGTGTTCAAAGTCAGAGAGCCGTGTCTCTCTACAGTGAGAGGTTTTTGTACGACGACTCAGTTAGTTTGTATCACTGTGGTTGACTTTTGGTGGAGGAACCAGACTGGATGTTGGAAGTAAGTTAAACTTTTAAAGTATTTTATTAAATCCTGAGTGATATTTAGTTTTTTGCACATATGTTTTCTCTGGAAATTGAAATTTCTGATTTTATATCTGAATTTCTAATTTTTGACCAACAGTTGTCCACTAGTAACAAAAATAAGAGTTTTATGTTTGAAATTTAAATGATGAATCAATATATTCTAAGTGTTTGGTCCACAGTAGAAATCATGTAATGTTTTAGATTCAGGCTGAAATTTGAGGACTTGTAGTTTTAGTTTAATGTGACAAAGTCAGAGAGCCGTGTCTCTCTACAGTGAGAGGTTTTTGTATGACGACTCAGTCAGTTTGTATCACTGTGGTGGACTTTTGGTGGAGGAACCAGACTGGATGTTGGAAGTAAGTTTCTGCTCAAATATTAAATATCGAATCATCAGTTAAGTTTATAATTTCTGTGTCTGAACATTTGTAGTCAATATAAGTTTCCACTGAGCTGATCTAAAATACTTTAAAGTCTCAATTTTATTGTTCATTTCTCCTCTTTAACCTTGAAGTTGAACTCAAAGCAGCTTTACTGAACTTTTCTTTACATGTTCCAGTTAGTTTGTTAAATGTGAACAGCAGAAAGATTAAAGAACAACAATCCTACTTTTAAACATGTTTTTAAATTTTAATCTTTAATCTCCAATTTGAGCGAATGTTGAGTTAAATTTGTTCTGAACAGTGTGGATGATGATAAAAAAAAATGCTGCACATGTCTCATCATTTAAAATGACAGAAATTGTCTTTTAATGTCTGTTAGTTTTTCCTCATAATGTCCTTTAACACTGAATCTGATTAACTGTTGCTCTTTTGATAGTTTTGTCAGTAAAGTTGTTGGTATAAATTCTAAAATTAAATCAAGGATGTCTAAGATATATTTACAAACTTTATATCTTTATTTTCAGTAAATAGTGTAAAATAAAATGCAGTAAAGAGTCATATGAGGACTCTTTCTGTGCTGATCTGCATGAGAGGTTTCTTAAAGGGAAGTGAAACAATGTGTGAGTGAGTGACTGGTGGAGCAGAAAAAACATCTGACAGAAACTCCTTAAAGGGGAAAATCCACTCTCACACAGTAAAGGTGTCCAAGTGTCTGGTGTTCGATTGACAGCTGTGTGGTCCCTGTCCTCTAACGTGATTGGTGTCTCCTAGGTGATGTCCGTCCCACCCTGACGGTGCTGCCCCCCTCCAGCGAGGAGCTGCAGCAGGGGAAGGCCACGCTCATGTGTCTGGCCAACGATGGCTTCCCCTCAGACTGGAGTCTGGCCTGGAAGGTGGACGGCAGCAGCAGCAGCAGCTTGGAGCAGAGCAGGAGCCCCGGGGTGCTGCAGAAGGACGGCCGCTACAGCTGGAGCAGCACCCTGAGGCTCCCTGCAGACCAGTGGAGGAAGGTGGGCTCTGTGACCTGTGAGGCCACCCAGGGCTCCCAGACTCCAGTCTCAGAGACACTGAGGAGAGACCAGTGTTCCCAGTCCTGACCTGACTCACTGCTACTGCTTTTACTCTGCTACTGCTCTCACTCTGATCTCTGCAACTATCTCTCTCTTTTATTTCACATGTTTCAGTAACAATATTTACTTGCTTGTTGTAATGTTTCAATATAATTTCAGTATTTCCAGACAATAAAGATCTGTTCATCAAATCACTTGTTTTCATCTTTATTATTATAAAAGTGTCTTAATTATTTTCACTTAATGGTAACAGTAATGATATTAAATTCTGATAAAAACTGAGTTACAAATGTTTCAACTGCTCTATGAAGACTTCAGAAGGAAAATGTAAGATCACATAATGTATTGATTCATATACTGTATATTAGGAAAGTATTTACACTCAAACAAGACTCTTAGATATTATGTGATTAATGCTACACAGTCATGGTGGTAGTAAGTCTATAATTTGTTTTCATAGTTTACAGTAAAGTCATAATAATTGTAAAAAAATGCTTTGCTGGAGTCACTTCAGATTTGTCTGTAATAATTAGTAATTGATTAATTTTAATGAAAAATCCTCCAATCATCTTATGTTACTGAAGTGTGTCAGTGCAAAGAGTCTAATATATTTTATTTGTTCAGATGTATTAAAAGCATATACATAATCTTTTAAACAAAATCACAAAACCCTCAGAAATATGTTCTATTTCTGAAATAAAAAGCAAAATATCATCAGCATAAAGAGATATAAAATGAGTGTGATCTGACATTTTAACCCTGGACATTTTTACAAACTGCTTCTGCTGAAGAGCTGAAACACAAAGACAAATGAAAGAGATGAAAAAGGGAAAGAATTCAAGTATTAATTAATTACATAATCAAATAAATGTTTTTTTGGTTTATATTATAAATACTTGCTGGAATAAAAACATGCAAAATGACAAATATATGTCACATGACATGATTAGTAATTTTACAACACAAATGATAGTAAATTTTATCATGATAACATTTTGTAATTTATTTCTAAAACATTGTATGTTTGAGTATCTATGAAAAATGGTAAGAGATGAAATAAATAAATAAATAATAATAGTTTTAGTGTTCATGTGTTGTAGTCAGTAGATTAAACTTATTAAATAATTGAAATCATACTTCAACAGAGGTTAGATTTGATGTTCAGCCAAATGTTTCATATTCTGTATTAATGACAGTATTTAAAATAAATCTTTTTTGTTGTTAAATACAGAATATTTAGTGTTAAAATGTTCAAATTACATTATTAAAACCTCTGTTGTTTTTGTTTTACTGCAGCTGTTGAGTCAGATCAGTTCCTCTTCAGCTGAGGGAGATTTTTGTACGACATTGTATCACTGTGTGAACGGGAAGCTGTTATCCTGCTGACAGTAATAAACTCCTGAATCTTCAGCCTGAACTCCACTGATGGTCAGAGTGAAGTCAGTCCCAGATCCACTTCCACTAAAACGATTTGAAACTCCAGGCTGAAGGTTTGAAATTTGATAAATCAGGAGTTTAGGAGCTTCTCCAGGTTTCTGAAGGTACCAGCCGAGGTTAGTACCAACACCTGAACTGCTTTTACATCTGATGGAGACAGTCTGTCCTGGAACAACAGACTGAGATCCAGGAGACTGAGTCAGGATTTTTTGTCCTGATGAACCTGGAAAACATGAAAAAGAGGAGAAGGGTTATTGAGACAAATCCAGCTTGGAGAAAGATGATCAACATGAAAACAGAAGAGTATCATTTCTTTAACATGGAGAATAGACGGAAGAAGGTAAATGCTGCTTGTTTCAGTGTTTCTCCATCACAGCAGAGCATCATTGTGGTGAACCTGGTTGCATCCTGAAGCAAAGTTTTCACAAGAGAGTCTCACCCTGAACAAGGAGCCCCAGGGTGGCCAGCAGTAGAGTCAGTGACATCATCATCGTGCTGCCGGCGTGTCAGTGGCTCTGAAAGGTCTGGACAGCCACTGATCAACACTGGCCTCTTAACGGCTGGGAGCAGAGAGGCAGGACAGATATGCAAACACACAGAGTCAGTCAACTGTAGCTGTCCTCAACATATCATGCTGTTTCCTCCTCACTGCTGGGAGAACTCAACATTTACATCATCCATAACATAAAGGAGGGAAAATCTGAGGGAGAGAATTTCATTTGATTTCCATCAAGCAGTTAGAAAGACTGATGTGGATTCTGTAATTTTGAGGCTTATTATAGAAAAAATGTTTTCAGTTCATCATTTTGTCTATTGTGCAATTGTTTTTTTCCAAAGTACAAAATGCGAAACTACTCGTGTGAAAGTCCTCAAAATCACCACATAGATAAATAAAAAGTTTATAGATAAATTTAGGAGTTTTCCTCATTAAAATCTATTGAATACACTCAACATTATTATTATTGGTTTTGATCTTAACAAACCTTGAGCTGAATAATGCAACGATGTACAAAAATTAAAAACATAGAAGTCATATCAGTCCGACCCTCCCTCCATCCCTCCCATTCCCACCCACCCCTTCCATCCTGGTCGCCAAAATACAACGTTGGCAGTTTACATTTCTGCAAACCACAGAAACGTTGAACATCTACGTTTTAACATGTGTAATACGTAGCATATTAACATTTCAACAATACGTATCATCTCAACATTTCTAAAGTGACATAGTTCACATGTGATCTATATGAGCTGATCTTTCCTATTATTAGGAGGAGGAGGGGTCGGTGGATGGTTAGTAAGTTCCTTGGCAGCAAGTTTGAAATCAGCAGAGAACACGGTTCGAGACCACCTCAAAACCAATGTCTGCTTCCAGTTTCAACCGACAAAAGCAGGTGTTTTTAGCGAGACGTCAGGACATTTGCAGCCGTTTTTCTGGTGAGAAAACTGGCTTTTTTTAGTGAGACATCAGCTGTTTCTATTTTATTTTTTATTTTTATTTTAACCCAAACCATGATCTTTCCCTAACCCTAGTGGTCTTTGTACCTAAACCTAACCAGACCTTAACCACAGCATTGTCACACCATAAAACATCATTATTCAACGGGTAGAAATGTTAATATGCTACGTTTGTAGAAATGTTGATATGATACGTATTACGCGTGTTGTAACGTATATATTCAACGTTTCTGTGGTTTGCAGAAACGTTCAATGCCAACGTTTTCTTCTGGTGATTGGGTTTCCCCTTCAGGTCCAACTCCTAATTACTTCAGGATATGTACCTATACAAAGAGAGAGGGATAAGTTACAACAGTTCAGACTATTAAGATGAAACAAAAAAACAGTATAGTTGCAGAGAGGGAATAGATGACAGCTCTTGTGTATCAGTTTAGTTAAAAGAGTGGGATAGAGCAATAAATAAATAAATAAAATATAAATTAAAAAAGAGGAAACAAAAAAACTGACTCACACATGACAGTTGGATTCAATACTTATGTTGAATGTTAGAAAACCTCCCCAAATCTTTTTAAACTCTCCAGGCTTTCCCTTCAAGTTATACATTATCTTTTCATTTGGTAGACACGATGCTAATTCATCAGTCCATCTAGCAGATGTAGGTGGATGTTCATCTTTCCATTGCATAGCTATACATTTGTTGGCTATGATGAGGGCAATTCTAATAAATTTGAGGTTGTTTTTATTGACTTTTATCATGGAGGTATCACCCAATAGAATTATTCTTGGTTCTGTGGGGATGGTTGTTCCTATGATGTCACTTAGCTCATTAACTATAGAGATCCAGGATGTATTTAGACATGGGCAGGACCAGAACATCAATCAATCAATCAATCAATCTTTATTTATATAGCGCCATATCACAACAGAAGTCATCTCAAGGCACTTTTCACATAGAGCAGGTCAAGACCGTACTCTTTAATTTACAGAGACCCAACAATTCCCCCATGAGCAAGCACTTGGCGACAGCGGTAAGGAAAAACTCCCCTTTAACGGGTAGAAACCTCAAGCAGACCCCGGCTCTTGGTGGGCGGCCATCTGCTTTGACCGGTTGGGTTGAGTATGTATCAGTGTTCCTGTTCCAGTTTTACATCTTGGGCAGAACTCGGAATACTGAGGTTTTATTCTGTGCAACCTGTCAGGGGTGTAGTATATTCTATGAATGAGACTGTATTGTATAATTTTATATCTACTGTTAAAAGAGAAATACTGACTACCAATACACAGTGATTCCCATTCCGCTTCTTCAAAATTACACTCAAGGTCTTCTTCCCATTTGCGTTTCACTCCTAACAATTCCCACCCTATGATTTGATAAATTCCTGAGTAAGTATATGATATAAACCCTCTTACTCCTGAATACACTTTTAAGAGAGCCAGTTTGAATGTGGGATGGAGCTGGTGAAGCAAATAAGAAATTGATTCTAGGACAGACATGAAGACATCTATCAAGTCAGACAACAGGAAAAATGATTCCAACATTCATATTGATCTGTGATATCTTTGACATCAGGGAAATACTGGAGTTGTAACTATTTTATCTCAGTTTATTGAAATGTGGATTCCAAAGGATGTAGGAAGGACGATGACAGGAAGCTTGTAGACAGATTGTGTGATTGATTGGTGTAATGCTGTACTGATGTGCTGCTGAATAATAAAGGTTGAGCGTCTATATTTACACCAGCAGATGTTTGTGCTTCATCTGTTGGAGCTCAGAGGATCATAATGTAAGTTATCTGCAACTTTTTAAACAATAATCTTCATGTAGCTGCGATTCACAACCTGTAGACACCACGAGAGCTTTGATCAGTCTGCAGCTGCTTCCACATGTTCAGTGTTCTCACTGAATATCTGCTCTTCCAGTGGATCTTTTTCTCTTCATTAATGCTGCAACAATTATATTATCCTCATCTAACAGATCCACTACTGCCAGTCCAAACTTTCTCTTCAGCAGCGTTGTTACTGCTCTGTATAACAAAGTGAATATGAGAGAAAGTAAACACAGCTAGAACAGGTAACAGGTAGAGTCTACACAGAACTGTCAATCACCTGCTGAGCTGTGGAGACACCTTGATACAGAAGATTATTTCAAGCTTTAAGGAATCTGATGTTCTCAATGTATAACTTCATATCACATTTCATATGTTTTAATAAAGGAACAAAATACCTGTTTCGCCTCTTTTTTCATTTACTTCAATGTAACTAATTTGTTTCCTTCAGTTTCTATCAGGTCATCAGTACAAAGTTGTTACTGTGTTTGTACCACTGTGAGACCAATTCGTTATTATAGACATATGAATCAATTGTCTAATGGTTTAATCTGAAAGTTGTATGTGTGTGTGTGTGTGTGTGTGTGTGTTCAGTGAACTGTATCAGTCTCTGCAGTAGCTTCCAGCTGCGGCAGTCAGTTCAGTTTCTGTTCAGTCTGACTGAGGGAGGTTTTTGTACGACGATTTTTCACTGTGTGAACACCCACTGACTGTTGATATCATGATAACTCTGACAGTAATAAACTACTGCATCTTCAGCCTGAACTCCACTGATGGTCAGAGTGAAGTCAGAGTCTGATCCACTGCCTGAAAAACGTTCAGGAATCCCTGATTCTGGAGTGGTAGCACCGTAAATGAGAAGTTTAGGAGCTTCTCCATCTTTTTGTTGGTACCAGGCTAAACAGGGGTCGGAAAAAGAACTGCCACAATATCCATAAACATTCTGACTGGTCTTACAGCTGATGGTTGTGGATCCTCCCAGAGTAGAGCTCACTGCTGCAGACTGAGTCACTGTGACCTGGCCTCTGGACTCTGAGGATACAGAGACAAAAACATAAAGAAGCGTCATGGTTTTGATGGTTTTGATGGTTTTGATGGTTTTGTCGGCTTCATTTCAGAGGGACGGATGTTGATAGAGGAGAGGAGTTTGATTCTCTGGACTTTACCTGTGAAGCAGCAGCAGAGGAGAGTCCAGATGAGGACGGAGATCAAAGTCATGTTTTTGATGAGGAGGATTTCTGTGGCTTCTGTTGTGATGAAGGACAGCTGTCAGTCATCCAGTGTTCAACTCTCAGGACTATAAACTCTCCCAGAGCACTGGAGCATGGTGCTGCTGATGCAAAGTGTCTCTCTATGGAAATGCTCTGACTAATTAACATAATCATCACATTCTCAAGTGATACTTTTTTAATGCTTGCAGTAATGCTGATCATTTTTGTATGTATGAACAATAAAGAAACTTTCATCAAATCATCTGTGTACAAACATATTATTACAATAATAAACTGCTGTCACATGTTACTGTGTTCAATTAATCAAAAGATACTGAGTTTGTCTCTGGGTATATTCACAGGGATTTTATCATTTTTGTCACCATTTTACTCTTAAATTATGGTAGTTTTTAAAGCCTGTCAAAGTAAAGGATGAAAGGAGAACATTTTAACAGAAACAGTGAGTCTGTTCTACATGGTGTCCCTCACATGTGTCCTCTCTGTCCTGCTCTGTACTATATTGTTCTGTATTTCAGCATGGGGATGGAGGAGCAGAGACAGGAAGCTTGTAGGCAGATTGTGGGATTGACTGGTGTAATGCTGTATTGATGCTGATTTATACCTCTGTGTCTGAGTGTCTGTATTTGCACTACCAAATGTTTGTCGTTCATCTGTTGGAGCTCAGAGGATCATAATGTAACTTATGTGCAACTTTTCAAACAATAATCTTCATGTAGCTGCGATTCACAAACTGTAGACACCACGAGAGCTTTGATCAGTCTGCAGCTGCTTCCACATGTTCAGTGTTCTCACTGAATATCTGCTCTTCCAAGTCATGTCACATTTTCTAATAGAGCAAATTTCATACAGAAAGCAACACAATGAGCTTCACAAGGGCAAGAGCAATACAATTATAAATACATAAAATACAAGCATACATATCATCAAACATAAAAGCAAGCAAACATATGATTGTATACATGGACGCATAGGTAATTAAAGTGCATAATAATTCAGTTAAAACAGGAGCAGATAGTTGCTCAACCTAGTTAAGCACAACAGTAAACAGAAATGTTTTAAGTCTACTTTTAAAGGAACTAAGTGTTGGGGCATCTCTAATATCACTTGGAAAGTCAGTCCATCTGTATGGAGCATAATAGCTGAATGCAGCTTCTCCTGCTTTAGAGCACTCACATGGAGGACAACAAGGAGACCACTGGCTGATGATGTGAGGCTTCTTGTTGGTTCATATGGCAAAAGCAATTCCTTAATATAATTTGGAGCAGTGCCAATCAGTGCCTTGTAGACGAGTAGGAGGACTTTAAAATCAATTCTAGCATTTACTGGAAGCCAGTGCAAGGAATTAAGAACAGGTGTGATATGTGCACTTTTCTTAGTCTTGTCTAAAATACGTGCAGCATCATTCTGTATAAGCTGCAGGCGCTTAACAGTTTTTCGAGAGTCCAGAAAAAATAGTATTGCAATAGTCAAGTCTGCTTGTGACAAATGCATGTACTAGTTCTTCAGTGTCTGAATTTGACAGAAAGCCTCTGATTTTTGAGATATTTTTTGAGGTGATAGAAACCTGATGTTGTGACATTATTGATATGACAGTGAAAGTTAAGCTCAGCATCTATGATAACATCAATGTATCATGTCATGTAGCAGGTGGATGTGACTCCCCTCGTTGAGACCTGCTGATAGACGTAACAGCGGAGCAGAGGAGAGACACTGAGATAGTGATGTAACCGACCTGCACGCTGGTATTTGACATGTTTTTTTGTTCTTCTCAAAAACAAATACTGTTTAAATTATTTGTATGGAACAAATATTCGTAAAAAAAAACCAATAAAAAACCAATATTTGTGCTTTGCTGAATAACGTATTTGTATTTGGGCCCAACCCTAGCAGGTAGTCATTATATGATCTGACTTCACATGCACTGCTGGGAAAATTCACTGGTCAAATGTCTACATTGTATTTAAATGAATGAACTATAATCACATTATTTTCTTTTAGTGATTTTTGTATTGGGTTGAATACACTGTAATTAATTTGTAGCTGATACATCAGATTTTTACGTTGCACATACTGTAAATAATTGAAGTTTAAAAATCTTCAAGGGGAATGAAAGAATCTAGCTCGGGGCAGTTTGCACTTCATTTAATTTTAACAGATGAAGAGTATCTGGAGCAAATTCTGCCAAGTTTACTATGTACTTTAGTTTACTAGATTGAAATGAGAGAAGACGTGAGGTAGTTTGGAAGCTTTTACAGTTGACTTTTATGAGTGAACATCATGAGATGATTATTCTATCTTGTCAGTTATGAAGTTCATCCAACTTTTTTATATAGAGAACGATGATGAGTGTGAGATGTGTCATAACATAATGTGATGAAGAGGATTTAACAGCTGAGGTGATGATGGGGCAGCATGAAAGAACAGAATGTCTCTGTTTGATAGATTTTACATTTTGGAGTCAAGATGAATCTTGAATGACTAAATATTTGTTTGACTCAGTAAGAGGTTGTTGAGGTGGGAGGTGGACTGTTTGACCTTCAGGAGGAAAACTGATAGAGACACTATGAACATCATAAATCATCTGTGTGTGTGTGTGTGTGTGTGTGTGTGTGTGTGTGTGTGTGTGTGTGTGTCTGTGTGTGTGTGTGTGTGTGTGTGTGTGTGTGTGTGTGTGTGTGTGTGTGTGTGTTCAGTGAACTGTATCAGTCTCTGCAGTAGCTTCCAGCTGCAGCAGTCAGTTCAGTTTCTGTTCAGTCTGACTGAGGGAGGTTTTTGTACGACGCTTTTTCACTGTGTTAACACATCCTGACTGTTGATATAGTGATAACTCTGACAGTAATAAACTCCTGCATCTTCAGCCTGAACTCCACTGATGGTCAGAGTGAAGTCGGAGTTTGATCCACTGCCTGAAAAACGATCTGGAATCCCTGATGCTCGACTGGTAGCCCTGTAAATGAGAAGTTTAGGAGTCTCTTCATCTCTCTGTTGGTACCAGGCTAAGAAGTCCCCATTATAAACATCCTGACTGGTCCTACAGTTGATGGTTGTGGATCCTCCCAGAGCAGATCTCACTGCTGCAGGCTGAGTCACTGTGACCTGGCCTCTGGACTCTGAGGATACAGAGACAAAAACATAAAGCAGCGTCATGGTTTTGATGGTTTTGATGGTTTTGTCGGCTTCATTTCAGAGGGACGGATGTTCATAGAGGAGAGGAGTTTGATTCTCTGGACTTTACCTGTGAAGCAGCAGCAGAGGAGAGTCCAGATGAGGACGGAGATCAAAGTCATGTTTTTGATGAGGAGGATTTCTGTGGCTTCTGTTGTGATGAAGGACAGCTGTCAGTCATCCAGTGTTCAACTCTCAGGACTATAAACTCTCCCAGAGCACTGGAGCATGGTGCTGCTGATGCAAAGTGGCTCTCTATGGAAATACTCTGACTGAGGTTTTAACAAAATGCGTCAGTGTTCATGTTTATGCTGATTTCTATCAGTTAATTCACGTCTACAAATGTCTACTATCTTATCCAGAACTGTAAAGGCTGTCAGTTTCATTTTACCACAAATTTAACATCATATATGAAACATAATTATTAAGTTTGGAAATTTGTGGGGTTTTGCTTTAGTGAGTTTCTGTATAAACCAGCTGTGTTTTACAAATACATAACGGTTTTAATGAGTTTCTTGACTTCATAACCAGAGAGCCTGCCTTTAAAACACCTCTCTTATTACAATTACTGTCCCTCAGGTTTCTTCATCTGCACATTTTAAAGCTTCTGATCACACTGATATCATCATATATTGTTTTATATCACAACATTCTTTAGATACAAACATGATGGAATCACTGGTTAATTCACTGACAGACTTCATTCACGTCAATGTTGCTCTGACCTCAGTTTGGTCTCACAGAAAGTCAAAGTACAAACCTGCTGCTACATGATAAACAGTATATGTAAGGTCTGACCACACAATTCCTTATTCTGTAGTAACTACTTTCTTATCTAGTTCTGTGAAGACTGTAAACATGCGATAGTGCTCAAAAATAAAAATAAAAATAAAAAATGTTTCATTGTTTTCTGTGCAGCCAGTTGATTTAAAAGCATCTTTCTCATATCTCAGTGTGTTACTGCTAATGATGAAAAAAACCCCAAAGTTTTGCGTTTATGCAGATGATATAATTTTCTACACTGAAATAGTTTAATTGATTGACATTTGAATGATTTGCAATTACACTGAGGCTGGTTTTAGTGAAAGTGATGTAAGGTTTGATAAAACTAAGAATATATATTTTTCTGGCTGTTGCCAAAATAGAAAATAAACATACGTTCTCTGTATTTGACTTTGTTGACATCTAGTTCCTGCCTCTGTTGCTACAGTATAAATCATCATCTCATTGATTGTGGTATGAATGTGAACTGCCTGAGCTTAGATTTGTAGATTTGTCAGTCTGGGTAATGTCCACAGATGAGTGATGCAGGGATGATAAATAACAGGAGTGAAGTACTGACAAGGTATTGTTATTTGTCTGTTATTAAAAGTGCCCTTTGCTGAAAGAACCACAGTTTATGTCCTCAAATGGAAATATGGATCTTAAAAGAACAGTTTTTTTCAGTGTAGTGAAAGAGTTAGGGTTAGGCTGTTGGTTGCGATGGTTAAGTTGAGGTTAAGGGGCAGAAAAATGCATTATTTCAATTAATGTCCTCAGTGTGATTGTGTGTGTGTGTGTTCAGTGAACTGTATCAGTCTCTGCAGTAGCTTCCAGCTGCAGCAGTCAGTTCAGTTTCTGTTCAGTCTGACTGAGGGAGGTTTTTGTACAACGCTTTTTCACTGTGTGAACACATACTGACTGTTGATATAGTGACGACTCTGACAGTAATAAACTCCTGAATCTTCAGCCTGAACTCCACTGATGGTCAGAGTGAAGTCAACTCCATTCCCTGCTCCACTTCCACTGAATCTGGAGGAGATTCCTGTAACTCTGTCTGATGTGAAGTAGATCAGAAGTTTAGGAGTTTCTCCAGTTTTCTGATGGTACCAGGACAGAAGGTATTTTGAACCAGACCAGTGTTCAACTTGTCTATTGGTTTTACAGTCAATAGAGACAGTTTGACCAAGCTGCAGTGATTTGGCTGCTGGTTGAGTCAAGACAACATTTTGTCCAACAGACCCTGAGGAGAGAGAAGAAACACTGGACATGAGATGGTGAAACTCAGCTACACTCCAAATGATTTTCACATGACAGAAAAATGATTTTCCTCACCCTGAGTGAAGCAGAGGAGAGTCCAGATGAGGACGGAGATCAAAGTCATGTTTTTGATGAGGAGGATTTCTGTGGCTTCTGTTGTGATGAAGGACAGCTGTCAGTCATCCAGTGTTCAACTCTCAGGACTATAAACTCTCCCAGAGCACTGGAGCATGGTGCTGCTGATGCAAAGTGGCTCTCTATGGAAATGCTCTGACTAATTAACATAATCATCACATTCTCAAGTGATATTTTTCTTTGCTTGCAATAATGCTGATATTCTCTTTATGTTAAATTATTTAAGACATAGTCATCTAATCATATGTGTCCAAGGCAACATATAATTTAAAGAATGACTGCTGTCACATGTTACTGTGTTCAGTGAATCTACAGACACTGAGTTTGTCTCTGGGTATATTCACAAGGATTTTATCATTTTTTTGTCACCATTTTACACATAAATGATGATATATTTTTTAAAGCCTGTCAAAGTAAAGGATGAAAGAAGAACATTTTAACAGAAGTATTGAGTCTGTTCTACATGGTGTCTTTCACATCTGTCCAGCTGTGTACTACTACAGGAGACATGGATTACTCTGATGATGCTGTTTGATCAATGGATCAATCAACTTTCAGAGTATTGGTATGGACGTGTTTATATTCATTTTGATGTGGTTTGGGCTTTTTTTAGGATGTAATTTCTTCCATCTAAATGTATTACCACAAAATACATCACACCAATTAAATTTAAAATGGATATGGATCAATCAAGTTATGAGGTTAATGTACAGAATGTTTTTATGGTTTCAGTTTCCTCTCACTGAAAGAAAGTTATTTTACAATGTTTCATATTTATTTCAATATATTTCTACAGAAATTAAAATCAAATTCACTTCACACTACAATATAGAAAATATAATGACACTCAGTTGATGTCAGAGAGCCGTGTCTCTCTACAGTGAGAGGTTTTTGGTGAAGGAACCAGACTGGATGTTGGACATATGTTTCTCTGCAAATATCACATATAATTTTCCATGTAATACATAAATGTGTTTTTGTGTGTTTAAATAACCTTTGCCTTGACTTATATGAAAGATCTTCTGTTTTAATTTTAACACTTTGGTCATTTAGTTTAACTCAGACCACCTTCAATGAACTGGTCTTTACACATTATTGTCAAACTGAAATGTGAACAGCTTGAAATGAAGAAAAGATTAAAGAAAAATAAATACAATTTAAAAATGATTACCAAATTTACTTTTACATTTACACTCAATAGTTAACTATTATTAACTTAAATTGAAATTAATTTCAACAATGTACATTAAAAATAAAAATGTTTTCATATCTCTGATCCTCTTACTGTGATTAGTTTCTTACTGTAAGATAATATGTAGTGTGATTTATATTTTTTGGTGGTGGGAGCTGTGATTATGAAAGTTTCTGATGCTGATTTGTGTTTTCATAATTTCTCTTAAGGGGACATATTTGAGATAGATGTGATCCAGTAGGAGGCTGAGGTCAAAGGTCATGACCAAGACATTTCTTACCAGTCAGGTCAAGAAATGGGTTCATTATCATTTAAAGACATTGGATGAAACCGTAACAGGCTAAGAATGAATGATGAGAAGCTGTGATGAAGAACTTTGTTGATTTCCACAAAGACAATCATTGTCCAGAAACCATTTTACTTTATACGTAATACGTTTTTACATATTTTTATTTGTCCTAAATGCTACAATGTGCGAGTTGTTAAATCCATTTAAAGAAATGTGTGTGTGTGTGTGTGTGTGTGTGTGTGTGTGTTCAGTGAACTGTATCAGTCTCTGCAGTAGCTTCCAGCTGCAGCAGTCAGTTCAGTTTCTGTTCAGTCTGACTGAGGGAGGTTTTTGTACGACGCTTTTTCACTGTGTGAACACAAGCTGACTGTTGATAAAGTGATAACTCTGACAGTAATAAACTCCTGAATCTTCAGCCTGAACTCCACTGATGGTCAGAGTGAAGTCAGTGCCGTATCCACTTCCACTAAAACGATCTGAAACTCCAGGCTGAAGGTTTGTAGCATCATAAATCAGGAGTTTAGTAGCTTCTCCAGGTTTCTGAAGGTACCAGTGGAGGTAGCTATAAGCATCTGAACTGGTTTTACATGTGATGGAGACAGTCTGTCCTGGAACAACAGACTGAGATCCAGGAGACTGAGTCACAGTGATTTGTCCTGATGAACCTGGAAAACATGAAAAAGAGGAGAAGGGTTACTGAGACAAATCCAGCTTGGAGAAAGATGATCAACATGAAAACAGAAGAGTATCATTTCTTTAACATGGAGAATAGATGGAAGAAGGTAAATGCTGCTTGTTTCAGTGTTTCTCCATCACAGCAGAACATCATTGTGGTGAACCTGGTTGCATCCTGAAGCAAAGTTTTCACTAGAGAGTCTCACCCTGAACAAGGAGCCCCAGGGTGGCCAGCAGTAGAGTCAGTGACATCATCATTGTGCTGGCGGCGTGTCAGTGGCTGTGAAAGGTCTGGACAGCCACTGATCAACACTGGCCTCTTAACAGCTGGGAGCAGAGAGGCAGGACAGATATGCAAACACACAGAGTCAGTGAACTGTAGCTGTCCTCAACATATCATGCTGTTTCCTCCTCACTGCTGGGAGAACTCAACATTTACATCATCCTCATGTAGATTAAAAAACTAAAGATGTTGTCATTTGTCATCCTCAACAATCAAATCCTAACAGCAAATGATCTTTTATGTGAAATAGTTTTTCTTATTTAATCAGATCAAAGTCATGAAGGAAGAACAAAAAACATTTTTACAGCATCAAATACAATACAGGCAATAAAAAGGAGCAAAGAAAACTGTCACTCATTACGCTAAAAATTATATATAATATACAGTTAAATTGCACATTGTACAGATATTTTAACTTTAAAGAATGGAGCTTAGCATAAGTTCAAGCAGGAAGACTATCTACTACTCATTCATTCATTCTCATTCCTCTCTCTCTCTCTCTCCCTGCTTCTCCTGCTCTCGTATCAGTTGTTCATGGACGTTACTCTTAGTTAACAAATCAGATTCTGCCAGTATTTCTATCAGACTATCATGTCTTAGCTACCAAACTTTAAATCTGATCTTCTCTCTGTCGTTGTCAGCTGACATTTCAGTGTGAATCGCTGTGACCTTCCTCCACCCTGTTCACCTCCACTTCATCACGTCAGCACACAAGATCACCAGAAGCGGCTCCTCTTCTCATCATCCAGATCCCAATATTCCCATATTCAGCACCACCACCAGTGTCTAGACTCCATCGAGGGGATATCCTATTCTACTCACGCCTTAACTGCCCCTTTATAAATGACATCACAATGGGGTCTAATCACCAAAGACTTTTCACATTATGCATGTTCAATAAAATCATTGTCACTTAAAAAATTGAAGTCTCTTATGATTGAAATATTTTTAAGCAGATAACTGCATTTAACATCAATCCCACTCCCACTAAAATGATCTGAAGCTCCAGATGTAAGGCTTGTAGCTCCATAAATCAGGAGTTTAGGATCTCCTCCAGATTTCTGAAGGTATGAGTGCAGGTAGTAGGGATGTGCAGAGAGTCCAGTATTTGTATTTGTATCTATATTTGTTGAGGCAGCAAAATTATTTGTATTTGTAATCTAATAAAAGTAGAAAGAGGCTTAAAAATCCTGTTTTTGTTTTTATTACTCTATTAATTTTAGAAAATTAAAGTGTTACAATAAGTGTTCATGAATAATCTACCTTACGAAGGAGGTCCCCACACCAGGTCTCGAACTGCAGTCTCCTAGATCATAGACGACTGCGCTGACTACTGAGCTAAAACTTTACTCATCACCTCATTGCAGACAGACCTCTACCTATTTATACACCCATTATTTTTATTTTCTTCCTGACAGCACAGCGTGTAACGTATAGGAGAGTACTTCAAAGGCAATTCTTGCTTTCCACTTTTCATTTATTACCTATTTTTTACAACCTAACTTTTTTAAAAGGAGAAGGGGAACAACAGGTTATTGAGAGTCCCTTGAAAGCACTTTGCCTGTGTCAGTAGTTCAGCTTTATCTCTGGGGAACACCCCCAACTCCAGGAGTGATGTCCAAATTAGGAAATGTGCGTCATGTAGCAGATGGATGTGACTCCCCTCGTTGAGACCTGCTGATAGACGTAACAGCGGAGCAGAGGAGAGACACTGAGATAGTGATGTAACCGACCTGCACGCTGGTATTTGTCATGCTTTTTTTTTCTTCTCAAAAACAAATACTGTTTAAAATATTTGTATGAAACAAATATTCGTAAAAAACAAACAAAAAAACAAACAATATTTGTGCTTTGCTGAATAACGTATTTGTATTTGGGCCCAACCCTAGCAGGTAGTCATTATATGATCTGACTTCACATGCACTGCTGGGAAAATTCACTGTTCAAATGTCTACATTGTATTTAAATGAATGAACTATAATCACATTATTTTCTTTTAGTGATTTTTGTATTGGGTTGAATACACTGTAATTAATTTGTAGCTGATACATCAGATTTTTACGTTGCACATACTGTAAATAGTTGAAGTTTAAAAATCTTCAAGGGGAATGAAAGAATCTAGCTCGTGGCAGTTTGCACTTAATTTAATTTTAACAGATGAAGAGTATCTGGAGCAAATTCTGCCAAGTTTACTATGTACTTTAGTTTACTAGATTGAAATGAGAGAAGACATGAGGTAGTTTGGAAGCTTTTACAGTTGACTTTTATGAGTGAACATCATGAGATGATTATTCTATCTTGTCAGTTATGAAGTTCATCCAACTTTTCTATACAGAGAAAGATGATGAGTGTAAGATGTGTCATAACATAATGTGATGAAGAGGATTTAACAGCTGAGGTGATGATGGGGCAGCATGAAAGAACAGAATGTCTCTGTTTGATAGATTTTACATTTTTGAGTCAAGATGATTCTTGAATGATTAAATATTTGTTTGACTCAGTAAGAGGTTGTTGAGGTGGGAGGTGGACTGTTTGACCTTCAGGAGGAAAACTGATAGAGACACTATGAACATCATAAATCATCTGTGTGTGTGTGTGTGTGTGTGTGTGTGTGTGTGTGTGTGTGTGTGTGTGTGTGTGTGTGTGTGTGTGTGTTCAGTGAACTGTATCAGTCTCTGCAGTAGCTTCCAGCTGCAGCAGTCAGTTCAGTTTCTGTTCAGTCTGACTGAGGGAGGTTTTTGTACGACGCTTTTTCACTGTGTGAACACATACTGACTGTTGGGATAGTGGAGACTCTGACAGTAATAAACTGCTGCATCTTCAGCCTGAACTCCACTGATGGTCAGAGTGAAGTCAGAGTTTGATCCACTGCCTGTAAAACGATCTGGAATCCCTGATTCTGGAGTGGTAGCACCGTAAATGAGAAGTTTAGGAGCTTCTCCATCTTTCTGTTGGTACCAGGCTAAGTAGTAGTCAGTGTAATCATAGTACACAGCAGGATTAGTTTTACAGTTGATGGTTGTGGATCCTCCCAGAGCAGATCTCACTGCTGCAGGCTGAGTCACTGTGACCTGGCCTCTGGACTCTGAGGATACAGAGACAAAAACATAAAGCAGCGTCATGGTTTTGATGGTTTTGATGGTTTTGTCGGCTTCATTTCAGAGGGACGGATGTTCATAGAGGAGAGGAGTTTGATTCTCTGGACTTTACCTGTGAAGCAGCAGCAGAGAAGAGTCCAGATGAGGACGGAGATCAAAGTCATGTTTTTGATGAGGAGGATTTCTGTGGCTTCTGTTGTGATGAAGGACAGCTGTCAGTCATCCAGTGTTCAACTCTCAGGACTATAAACTCTCCCAGAGCACTGGAGCATGGTGCTGCTGATGCAAAGTGGCTCTCTATGGAAATGCTCTGACTGACTCCATCAAGGACTTGGATTACTCTGATGATGCCGTTTCATCAACGGATCAATCAGTTTACCAGAGTATTGATTAACTATGTGTCAGTGATCATTTTCTGTGTTTCATTTATGTTCTGTGAACAGATTGTCTTCAGAAATGTCTGTTTTGATTCATTTTACATCTACAACACTCAGTTTTAATTCAAGACATAATTTAAAATACAGTAAACATGAAACAAAATTATTAATTTTAGA
The DNA here is from genome assembly GCF_910596095.1 of Thunnus maccoyii. Lineage (NCBI taxonomy): Eukaryota > Metazoa > Chordata > Actinopteri > Scombriformes > Scombridae > Thunnus > Thunnus maccoyii. The sequence goes on from NC_056547.1 coordinate 2,816,798, forward strand.
ATAAGAATATAAACTATTGGCCTACTGTTATATATTTTCATATCATCCAGCTGTGTTTCACAGACTGAGGCTGTTTTTGTAGAGTTTGTTGTGTTCAAAGTCAGAGAGCCGTGTCTCTCTACAGTGAGAGGTTTTTGTACGACGACTCAGTTAGTTTGTATCACTGTGGTACACGTTCGGTGGAGGAACCAGACTGGATGTTGGAAGTAAGTTAAACTTTTAAAGTATTTTATTAAATCCTGAGTGATATTTAGGTTTTTGCACATATGTTTTCTCTAGAAATTGAAATTTCTGATTTTACATCTTCACTTCTAATTTTTTACCAACAGTTGTACACCAGCAACAAAAATAAGAGTTTTGTGTTTTAAATTTAAATGATGAATCAATATATTCTAAGTGTTTGGTCCACAGTAGAAATCATGTAATGTTTTAGATTCAGGCTGAAATTTGAGGACTTGTAGTTTTAGTTTAATGTGACAAAGTCAGAGAGCCGTGTCTCTCTACAGTGAGAGGTTTTTGTACGACGACTCAGTCAGTTTGTATCACTGTGGTACACGTTCGGTGGAGGAACCAGACTGGATGTTGGAAGTAAGTTTCTGCTCAAATATTAAATATCGAATCATCAGTTAAGTTTATAATTTCTGTGTCTGAACATTTGTAGTAGATATAAGTTTCCACTGAGCTGATCTAAAACACTTTAAAGTCTCAATTTTATTGTTCATTTCTCCTCTTTAACCTTGAAGTTGAACTCAAAGCAGCTTTACTGAACTTTTCTTTACATGTTCCAGTTAGTTTGTTAAATGTGAACAGCAGAGAGATTAAAGAACAACAATCCTACTTTTAAACAAGTTTTTAAATTTTAATCTTTAATCTCCAATTTGAGTGAATGTTGAGTTAAATTTATTCTGAATAGTGTGGGTGATGATAAAAAAAAATGCTGCACATCTCTCATCATTTAAAATGACAGAAATTGTCTTTTAACCTCAGTTTGAAATATTTATTTGTTCTTAAAGATATTTGTTTCTTTAATATGTCTCAACATGTTGTGTATATTACGGATGTCTGTCAGTTTTTGCTCATAATGTCCTTTAACACTGAATCTGATTAACTGTTGCTCTTTTGATAGTTTTGTCAGTAAAGTTGTTGGTATAAATTCTAAAATTAAATCAAGGATGTCTAAGATATATTTACAAACTTAATATCTTTATTTTCAGTAAATAGTGTAAAATAAAATGCAGTAAAGAGTCATATGAGGACTCTTTCTGTGCTGATCTGCATGAGAGGTTTCTTAAAGGGAAGTGAAACAATGTGTGAGTGAGTGACTGGTGGAGCAGAAAAAACATCTGACAGAAACTCCTTAAAGGGGAAAATCCACTCTCACGCAGTAAAGGTGTCCAAGTGTCTGGTGTTTGATTGACAGATGTGTGGTCCCTGTCCTCTAATGTGATTGGTGTCTCCTAGGTGATGTCCGTCCCACCCTGACAGTGCTGCCCCCCTCCAGCGAGGAGCTGCAGCAGGGGAAGGCCACGCTCATGTGTCTGGCCAACGATGGCTTCCCCTCAGACTGGAGTCTGGCCTGGAAGGTGGACGGCAGCAGCAGCAGCAGCTTGGAGCAGAGCAGGAGCCCCGGGGTGCTGCAGAAGGACGGCCGCTACAGCTGGAGCAGCACCCTGAGGCTCCCTGCAGACCAGTGGAGGAAGGTGGGCTCTGTCACCTGTGAGGCCACCCAGGGCTCCCAGACTCCAGTCTCAGAGACACTGAGGAGAGACCAGTGTTCCTAGTCCTGACCTGACTCACTGCTACTGCTTTTACTCTGCTACTGCTCTCACTCTGATCTCTGCAACTATCTCTCTCTTTTATTTCACATGTTTCAGTAACAATATTTACTTGCTTGTTGTAATGTTTCAATATAATTTCAGTATTTCCAGACAATAAAGATCTGTTCATCAAATCACTTGTTTTCATCTTTATTATTATAAAAGTGTCTTAATTATTTTCTCTTAATGGTAACAGTAATGATATTAAATCCTGATAAAAACTGAGTTATAAATGTTTCAACTGCTCTATGAAGACTTCAGAAGGAAAATGTAAGATTACATAATGTATTGATTCATATACTGTATATTAGGAAAGTATTTACACTCAAACAACACTCTTAGATATTATGTGATTAATGCTACACAGTCATGGTGGTAGTAAGTCCATAATTTGTTTTCATAGTTTATAGTAAAGTCATAATAATTGTAGAAAATGCTTTGCTGGAGTCACTTCAGATTTGTCTGTAATAATTAGTCTACTCAAAGAGACTCAAAGAGTCTAATATTTTTATTTTTTCAGATGTATTAAAAGCATGTACATAATCTTTTAAACAATATCACAAAACCCTCAGAAATATGTTCTAATTCTGAAATAAAAAGCAAAATATCATCAGCATAAAGAGATATAAAATGAGTGTGATCTGACATTTTAACCCTGGACATTTTTACAAACTGCTTCTGCTGAAGAGCTGAAACACAAAGACAAATGAAAGAGATGAAAAAGGGAAAGAATTCAAATATTAATTAATTACATAATCAATTAAATGTTTTTTGGTTTATATTATAAATACTTGCTGCTAGAATAAAAACATGCAAAATGACAAATATATGTCACATGACATGATTATTAATTTTACAACACAAATGATAATAAATATTATCATGATAACATTTTGTAATTTATTTCTAAAAAAATATGGATGTTTGAGTATCTATGAAAAATAGTAAGAGATTAAATAAATAATAATAGTTTTAGTGTTCATGTGTTGTAGTCAGTAGATTAAACTTATTAAAGAATTGAAATCATACTTCAACAGAGGTTAGATTTGATGTTCAGCCAAATGTTTCATATTCTGTATTAATGAAAGTATTTAAAATAAATCTCTTTTTTTGTTGTTAAATACAGAATATTTAGTGTTAAAATGTTCAAATTAAATTAATAAAACCTCTCTTGTTTTAATTTCGGTGCAGCTGTTGAGTCAGATCAGTTCCTCTTCAGCTGAGGGAGGTTTTTGTATGACGTTGCATCACTGTGTGAACGGGAAGCTGTAACTCTGCTGACAGTAATAAACTCCTGAATCTTCAGCCTGAACTCCACTGATGGTCAGAGTGAAGTCAGTGATGTATCCACTTCCAGTAAAACGATCTGAAACTCCAGGCTGACGGTTTGAAATTTGATAAATCAGGAGTTTAGGAGCTTCTCCAGATTTCTGAAGGTACCAGTGGAGGGAGCTAATAACAGCTGAACTGGTTTTACATCTGATGGAGACGGTCTGTCCTGGAACAACAGACTGAGATCCAGGAGACTGAGTCAGGATGATTTGTCCTGATGAATCTGGAAAACATGAAAAAGAGGAGAAGGGTCATTGAGACAAATCCAGCTTGGAGAAAGATGATCAACATGAAAACAGAAGAGTATCATTTCTTTAACATAGAGAATAGATGGAAGAAGGTAAATGCTGCTTGTTTCAGTGTTTCTCCATCACAGCAGAACATCATTGTGGTGAACCTGGTTGCATCCTGAAGCAAAGTTTTCACTAGAGAGTCTCACCCTGAACAAGGAGCCCCAGGGTGGCCAGCAGTAGAGTCAGTGACATCATCATTGTGCTGCCGGCGTGTCAGTGGCTCTGAAAGGTCTGGACAGCCACTGATCAACACTGGCCTCTTAACGGCTGGGAGCAGAGAGGCAGGACAGATATGCAAACACACAGAGTCAGTCAACTGTAGCTGTCCTCAACATATCATGCTGTTTCATCCTCACTCAATCAAACACTAATTGCAAATTATCTTTTAAGCAAAAAAAAAAATCCTTATTTAATCATATAAACATTGTTACAGCAGTAAATACAATACAGACAATAAAAACAAGCCAAGAAAACGGTCACATACTACATTAAAAATCATATATAATACACAGTAAAAGTTACCTTGCGAGGTTGCTGGATTCGCGAGATCACAACATCATGAGATCAAGCGAGAATCCATCTTGTCAGGCTTCAGTTTATTCGCTTGTGTCCGAACCACCGGTGGTTTGGACCAATCAGTGTCCTATAAGGATTCTCCAGCTGCCTCACAAGGAAAGACGGTGATAGATGTAGATAGACAGATGGTTCATCCAATCACCTGCCAAGTATTTTTTTAGTGTCTACGCTTTTCCAAACAGTTTCCAAGGATGTCTTGTCAGATGGTTCTGTGTAATAAACTATCTAGCGTGTCAGGTTATCAGTAAAAGTGCACATACAGATATTTAAAATGACAAACCAGTTTTTAAGCAAATGACTGCATTCAATATTGTTACTTCCAGCAGTTTGACTGTAAAGTTGTAAAGGACCTGACATTGAACATGGATAATAAGACACTATCAGTGGTGTACTTTCATATTAAAGTGCTGCCATTGATGCTGTTAACTACAATGTACTTCTACATAGACTGTTAAATAGACATGGTTCATTGTTGTGTTTTTTTAACAATTCTTGAATGTCATGAAAATTTTCAAGCAGCTGAAAAGAAATAAGACTAAAGGTCTCCTTGTTGGGGCATCTTAAACTCTCAGACAATAAACATCAAATCCTTTGCTGATGGTCTTGACACACTGTTTGTGTCCAAACTTGAATTTGACCCTCTTCCCAAAAACAATTTGTTCATGACATTTGCTGAATGTTGTGGCAAACAATACATCAAGTTTGGTTTTTTGTAACACATAAAATGACAGTCAGGTTTCATATATTGTGAGTTTGTTTTGTGTATCGACATCAGTGGAGCTGACTCAGATGGATGTGGTAGTGGGAGGTGGACTGTTTGAACTTCACAAGGAAAACTGGTATACACACTATGAACATCATAAATCATCTGTGTGTGTGTGATATAGTGATATAGTGTTGACTCTGACAGTAATAAACTCCTAAATCTTCAGCCTGAACTCCACTGATGGTCAGAGTGAAGTCAACTTTATTCCCTGCTCCACTTCCACTGAATCTGGAGGAGATTCCTGTAAATCTGTCTGATGTTCCATAGATGAGAAGTTTAGGAACTTCTCCAGTTTTCTGATGGTACCAGGACAGAAAGTATTGTGGCCCAGTCCAGTGATCAACTTGTCTATTAGCCTTACAGTCAATAGAGACAGTTTGACCAAGCTGCAGTGATTTGGCTGCTGGCTGAGTCAAGACAACATTTTGTCCAACAGACCCTGAGGAGAGAGAAGAAACACTGGACATGAGATGGTGAAACTCAGCTACACTCCAAATGATTTTCACATGACAGAAAAATGATTTTCCTCACCCTGAGTAAAGCAGAGGAGAGTCCAGATGAGGACGGAGATCAAAGTCATGTTTTTGATGAGGAGGATTTCTGTGGCTTCTGTTGTGATGAAGGACAGCTGTCAGTCATCCAGTCTTCAACTCTCAGGACTATAAACTCTCCCAGAGCACTGGAGCATGGTGCTGCTGATGCAAAGTGGCTCTCTATGGAAATGCTCTGACTGACTCCAACAGGGACTTGGATTACTCTGATGATGATGCTTAATCAATGGATCAATCAGTTTATTAGAATATTGTTCAGAATGTATTTTTTATGGTTTCAGCTTTTACTCATATTTTCTTTCAGAATGTCTCATGTTTATTTATATTATTTCTAAAGAAATTAACATCAATTTATCTTTAAAACATGAAATAAATGTACATATTCTGGAAATATCTGTCACTCAGGTGATGTTACTTGTAATTTTACTAACAGAGACTTGTTTTTTTGAGTGAGCCGTGTCTCTCTACAGTGAGAGGTTTTTGTACGACGACTCAGTCAGTTTGTATCACTGTGGTTCACGTTCGGTGGAGGAACCAGACTGGATGTTGGAAGTAAGTTTGTACTCAAATATTACACATAATGTTGACATGTAAAGCTTTAATGTGTTTAAATGTTTGTAGTAGATACAAATATCATCTGTGTTGATTTATATCACTTATATTCTCTTCTGTTTTAATCATGATGTAACTCAGACCAGCTTCAATAAACTGGTCTTTACACATTATTGTCAAACTGAAATGTGAACAGCTTGAGAAGAAAAAAGATTAAAGAACAATACTTCTACTTTTAAAATGTTAACAAAAATTAAAATTTCCACTTAATAGTTAACTATTATGAAGTTGAATTAAAATTTATTTCAACGATGTAAAAATAAAAAATGTTTTCATATCTCTGATCCTCTTACTGTGATTGGTTTCTTACTGTAAGATAATATTTAGTGTGATTTATATTTTTTGGTGGTGGGAGCTGTGATTATGAAAGTTTCTGATGCTGATTTGTGTTTTCATATTTTCTGTTAACAGGATATAATTGAGATAGATGTGATCCAGTATGAGGCCGAGGTCAAAGGTCATGACCAAGTAATTTCTAACCAAAAGTCCCCGGCCAATCTCTCTCATTGGTCGGTAAATCGATTGATTATCATTTTAAAACATTGGATCAAATCATAATATGGTAAGAATTGATGGAGAGAAGCTGTGATGGAAAACTTAATTGATTTCCCCCGAGACAATCATTGTCCAGAAACTGTTTTCCTTAAAGTGTTCTGACATATTTTCATTTATCTTAAAAACTGCAATGTGCGAATAATTTAATCTATTTAATATGTGTGTGTGTGTGTGTGTGTGTGTGTGTATGTGTGTGTGTGTGTGTGTGTTCAGTGAACTGTATCAGTCTCTGCAGTAGCTTCCAGCTGCAGCAGTCAGTTCAGTTTCTGTTCAGTCTGACTGAGGGAGGTTTTTGTACGACGCTTTTTCACTGTGTGAACACCCACTGACTGTTGATAGAGTGAAAACTCTGACAGTAGTAAACTGCTGCATCTTCAGCCTGAACTCCACTGATGGTCAGAGTGAAGTCAGTTTTTGATCCACTGCCTGAAAAACGATCTGGAATCCCTGATGCTCGAGTGGTAGCACGGTAAATGAGAAGTTTAGGAGCTTCTCCATCTTTCTGTTGGTACCAGGCTAAGCGATTAGAAACAAAAACATTCTGACTGGTCCTACAGCCGATGGTTGTGGAGCCTCCCAGAGCAGATCTCACTGCTGCAGGCTGAGTCACTGTGACCTGGCCTCTGGACTCTGAGGATACAGAGACAAAAACATAAAGCAGCGTCATGGTTTTGATGGTTTTGATGGTTTTGTCAGCTTCATTTCAGAGGGACGGAGGTTGATAGAGGAGAGGAGTTTGATTCTCTGGACTTTACCTGTGAAGCAGCAGCAGAGGAGAGTCCAGATGAGGACGGAGATCAAAGTCATGTTTTTGATGAGGAGGATTTCTGTGGCTTCTGTTGTGATGAAGGACAGCTGTCAGTCATCCAGTGTTCAACTCTCAGGACTATAAACTCTCCCAGAGCACTGGAGCATGGTGCTGCTGATGCAAAGTGGCTCTCTATGGAAATGCTCTGACTAATTAACATAATCATCACATTCTCAAGTGACACTTTTTTAATGCTTGCAGTAATGCTGATCATTTTTGTATGTATGAACAATAAAGAAACTTTCATCAAATCATCTGTGTACAAACATATTATTACAATAATAAACTGCTGTCACATGTTACTGTGTTCAATGAATCTACAGATACTGAGTTTGTCTCTGGGTATATTCACAGGGATTTTATCATTTTTTGTCACCATTTTACTCTTAAATTATGGTAGTTTTTAAAGCATGTCAAAGTATAGGATGAAAGGAGAACATTTTAACAGAAACAGTGAGTCTGCTCTACATGGTATCCCTCACATGTGTCCTCTCTGTCCTGCTCTTTACTATATTGTTCTGTATTTCAGCATGGGGATGGAGGAGCAGAGACAGGAAGCTTGTAGGCAGATTGTGGGATTGACTGGTGTAATGCTGTATTGATGCTGATTTATACCTCTGTGTCTGGGTGTCTCTATGTGCACTACCAAATGTTTGTGGTTCATCTGTTGGAGCTCAGAGGATCATAATGTAACTTATGTGCAACTTTTCAAACAATAATCTTCATGTAGCTGCGATTCACAAACTGTAGACACCACGAGAGCTTTGATCAGTCTGCAGCTGCTTCCACATGTTCAGTGTTCTTACTGAATATCTGCTCTTCCAAGTCATGTCACATTTTCTTATACAGCAAATTTCATACAGAAAGCAACACAATGAGCTTCACAAGGGAAAGAGCAATACAATTATAAATACATAAAATACAAGCATACATATCATCATACATAAAAGCAAGCAAACATATGATTGTATACATGGATGCATAGGTAATTAAAGTACATAATAATTCAGTTAAAACAGGAGCAGAGAGTTGCTCAACCTAGTTAAGCACAACAGTAAACAGAAATGTTTTAAGTCTACTTTTAAAGGAACTAAGTGTTGGGGCATCTCTAATATCACTTGGAAAGTCAGTCCATCTGTATGGAGCATAATAGCTGAATGCAGCTTCTCCTGCTTTAGAGCACTCACATGGAGGACAACAAGGAGACCACTGGCTGATGATGTGAGGCTTCTTGTTGGTTCATATGGCAAAAGCAATTCCTTAATATAATTTGGAGCAGTGCCATTCAGTGCCTTGTAGACGAGTAGGAGGACTTTAAAATCAATTCTAGCATTTACTGGAAGCCAGTGCAAGGAATTAAGAACAGGTGTGATATGTGCACTTTTCTTGGTCTCGTCTAAAATACGTGCAGCATCATTCTGTATAAGCTGCAGGCGCTTAACGGTTTTTCGAGAGTCCAGAAAAAATAGTATTGCAATAGTCAAGTCTGCTTGTGACAAATGCATGTACTAGTTCTTCAGTGTCTGAATTTGACAGAAAGCCTCTGATTTTTGAGATATTTTTTGAGGTGATAGAAATCTGATCTTGTGACATTATTGATATGACAGTGAAAGTTAAGCTCAGCATCTATGATAACATCAATGTATCATGTCATGTAGCAGGTGGATGTGACTCCCCTCGTTGAGACCTGCTGATAGACGTAACAGCGGAGCAGAGGAGAGACACTGAGATAGTGATGTAACCGACCTGCACGCTGGTATTTGACATGTTTTTTTTTTCTTCTCAAAAACAAATACTGTTTAAAATATTTGTATGGAACAAATATTCATAAAAAAAACCAACAAAAAAACAAACAATATTTGTGCTTTGCTGAATAACGTATTTGTATTTGGGCCCAACCCTAGCAGGTAGTCATTATATGATCTGACTTCACATGCACTGCTGGGAAAATTCACTGGTCAAATGTCTACATTGTATTTAAATGAATGAACTATGATCACATTATTTTCTTTTAGTGATTTTTGTATTGGGTTGAATACACTGTAATTAATTTGTAGCTGATACATCAGATTTTTACGTTGCACATACTGTAAATAATTGAAGTTTAAAAATCTTCAAGAGGAATGAAAGAATCTAGCTCGGGGCAGTTTGCACTAAATTTAATTTTAACAGATGAAGAGTATCTGGAGTAAATTCTGCCAAGTTTACTATGTACTTTAGTTTACTAGATTGAAATGAGAGAAGACGTGAGGTAGTTTGGAAGCTTTTACAGTTGACTTTTATGAGTGAACATCATGAGATGATTATTCTATCTTGTCAGTTATGAAGTTCATCCAACTTTTTTATACAGAGAAAGATGATGAGTGTGAGATGTGTCATAACATAATGTGATGAAGAGGATTTAACAGCTGAGGTGATGATGGGGCAGCATGAAAGAACAGAATGTCTCTGTTTAATAGATTTTACATTTTTGAGTCAAGATGAATCTTGAATGATTAAATATTTGTTTGACTCAGTAAGAGGTTGTTGAGGTGGGAGGTGGACTGTTTGACCTTCAGGAGGAAAACTGATAGAGACACTATGAACATCATAAATCATCTGTGTGTGTGTGTGTGTGTGTGTGTGTGTGTGTGTGTGTGTGTGTGTGTGTGTGTGTGTGTGTGTGTGTTCAGTGAACTGTATCAGTCTCTGCAGTAGCTTCCAGCTGCAGCAGTCAGTTCAGTTTCTGTTCAGTCTGACTGAGGGAGGTTTTTGTACGACGCTTTTTCACTGTGTGAACACATACTGACTGTTGATAACATGGAAACTCTGACAGTAATAAACTCCTGAATCTTCAGCCTGAACTCCACTGATGGTCAGAGTGAAGTCAGAGTTTGATCCACTGCCTGAAAAACGATCTGGAATCCCTGATGCTCGATAGGTAGCATAGTAAATGAGAAGTTTAGGAGTTTCTCCATCTCTCTGTTGGTACCAGCCTAAGTAGTTCCCACTATAAACATTCTGACTGGTCCTACAGCTGATGGTTGTGGAGCCTCCCAGAGCAGATCTCACTGCTGCAGGCTGAGTCACTATGATCTGGCCTCTGGACTCTGAGGATACAGAGACAAAAACATAAAGCAGCGTCATGGTTTTGATGGTTTTGATGGTTTTGTCGGCTTCATTTCAGAAGGACGGATGTTCATAGAGGAGAGGAGTTTGATTCTCTGGACTTTACCTGTGAAGCAGCAGCAGAGGAGAGTCCAGATGAGGACGGAGATCAAAGTCATGTTTTTGATGAGGAGGATTTCTGTGGCTTCTGTTGTGATGAAGGACAGCTGTCAGTCATCCAGTGTTCAACTCTCAGGACTATAAACTCTCCCAGAGCACTGGAGCATGGTGCTGCTGATGCAAAGTGGCTCTCTATGGAAATGCTCGGACTGAGGTTTTAACAAAATGCGTCAGTGTTCATGTTTATGCTGATTTCTATCAGTTAATTCACATCTTCAAATGTTTACTATCTTATCTAGAACTGTAAAGGCTGTCAGTTTCATTTTACCATAAATTTAACATCATATACGAAACATAATTATTAAGTTTGGAAATTTGTGGGGTTTTGCTTTAGTGAGTTTCTGTATAAACCAGCTGTGTTTTACAAATACATAACGGTTTTAATGAGTTTCTTGACTTCATAACCAGAGAGCCTGCCTTTAAAACACCTCTCTTATTACAATTACTGTTCCTCAGGTTTCTTCATCTACACATTTTAAAGCTGCTGATCACACTGATATCATCATATATTGTTTTATATCACAACACTCTTTAGATACAAACATGATGGAATCACTGGTTAATTCACTGACAGACTTCATTCACGTCAGTGTTGCTCTGAGCTCAGTGTGGTCTCACAGAAAGTCACAGTACAAACCTGCTGCTACACGATAAACAGTACATGTAAGGTCTGACCATACAAGTCCTTATTCTGTAGTAACTACTTTCTTATCTAGTTCTGTGTAGACTGTGAACATGCGAAAGTGCTCAAAAATAAAAATAATGTGAAAAAATGTTTCATTGTTTTCTGTGCAGCAGTTGATTTAAAAGCATCTTTCTCATATCTCAGTGTGTTACTGCTAATGATGAAAAAACCCCAAAGTTTTGCCTTTATGGAGATGATATAATTTTCTACACTGAAGTAGTTTAATTGATTAACATTTGAAGGATCTGCAATTACACTGAGGCTGGTTTTAGTGAAAGTGATGTAAGGTTTGATAAAACTAAGAATATATATTTTTCTGGCTTCTGCTGCCAAAATAGAAAATAAACATACATTCTCAGTATTTGACTTTATTGACATCTAGTTTCTGCCTCTGTTGCTACAGTATAAATCATGTCTCATTGATTGTGGTATGAATGTAAACTGCCTGAGCTTAGATTTGTAGATTTGTCAGTCTGGGTAATGTCCACAGATGAGTGATGCAGGGATGATAAATAACAGGAGTGAAGTACTGATAAGGTATTGTTCTTTGTCTGTTATTAAAAGTGTCCTTTGCTGAAAGAACCACACTTTATGTCCTCAAATGGAAATATGGATCTTAAAATAACAGTTTTTTCAGTCTAGTGAAAGAGTTAGGGTTAGGCTGTTGGTTGCGATGGTTAAGTTTATGTTAAGGGGCAGAAGAATGCATTATTTCAATTAATGTTCTCAGTAAGATAGAAATACAAACATGACTGTTCATGTTTGTTTGTTATTTGTGTTGTTTGTGTGTGTGTGTGTGTGTGTGTGTGTGTGTTCAGTGAACTGTATCAGTCTCTGCAGTAGCTTCCAGCTGCAGCAGTCAGTTCAGTTTCTATTCAGTCTGACTGAGGGAGGTTTTTGTACGACGCTTTTTCACTGTGTGAACACAAACTGACTGTTGATAACATGTGCACTCTGACAGTAATAAACCCCAGAATCTTCAGCCTGAACTCCACTGATGGTCAGAGTGAAGTCAGTCCCAGATCCACTGCCTGAAAAACGATCTGAAACTCCAGGCTGAAGGTCTGTAGCATCATAAATCAGGAGTTTAGGAGCTTCTCCAGGTTTCTGAAGGTACCAGCCGAGGTTGCTATAAGCATATCTACTGGTTTTACATGTGATGGAGACAGTCTGTCCTGGAACAACAGACTGAGATCCAGGAGACTGAGTCACAGTGATTTGTCCTGATGAACCTGGAAAACATGAAAAAGAGGAGAAGGGTTACTGAGACAAATCCAGCTTGGAGAAAGATGATCAACATGAAAACAGAAGAGTATCATTTCTTTAACATGGAGAATAGATGGAAGAAGGTAAATGCTGCTTGTTTCAGTGTTTCTCCATCACAGCAAAACATCATTGTGGTGAACCTGGTTGCATCCTGAAGCAAAGTTTTCACTAGAGAGTCTCACCCTGAACAAGGAGCCCCAGGGTGGCCAGCAGTAGAGTCAGTGACATCATCATTGTGCTGCCGGCGTGTCAGTGGCTCTGAAAGGTCTGGACAGCCACTGATCAACACTGGCCTCTTAACGGCTGGGAGCAGAGAGGCAGGACAGATATGCAAACACACAGAGTCAGTCAACTGTAGCTGTCCTCAACATATCATGCTGTTTCCTCCTCACTGCTGGGAGAACTCAACATTTACATCATCCATAACATAAAGGAGTGACAATCTGAGGGAGAGAATTTCATTAAGCAGTTAGAAAGACTGATGTGAAATGTGTAAAGGAAGAATTTTGAGGCTAATTTCACAGAATTGTTTTCAGTTTTTTTAACATGTTGATATTTTGTTTTTCTCAAGTGCAGAATGTGCAACTAGTGATGTGAAAGGCCTCAAATCCAGAGTTTTACAGATAGATGGAGGTGTTTCTTCATTAAATGTGTTTGATTTCTTAAATGTGTATTCTATTGAATACACATTTATTTAAGATATGTATCATTTCTTTATGTTCTTTGAGAATATAACTTCTCATCCATATTATTTTCAAACATATTGGAATGATGTGTTTGATACTCCTCTTCCTTGGTTAAACATTTTTAGATGTATTTACTCGTCATTTTGCTCTACTTATTTATGGGCCTTTGAGTTAAAAAAATGTATAAGATGTTACCACCAAGAAAAATGCTTAAGATATGGAGAATGACTGAGGATAATATCTCTAGATTTTGTGGTGATGAGGAGGAGGATATTCTGTGTTTATTTTGGTATTGTCCAGTGGTTTCATCCTTTTGGCAGCAGGTGGCAAATTGGTTATCTGAACAAGCAATCCTTTTACCTTTATCCCCTCTCAATATTATTTGGGGTTATCAAGATGATAAAAATATGTTATTGAATATTATTGTATTGCTTGGCAAGCTTTATATATTGGATTCTCCAAAAAAGCTGGTTTTGAGTTCCTTCATATTACATTTAAAACTTTAATATTTGCAGGAAAAGATCATTATTAAATAATAATATTTTATTATTAAAGGCAGAGCAAAAAGCTCAGACATAAATAAATGGGAGATCTTGACAATATCAAAAACTTGGGATACAGAACTATGATTATTCTATGTTATCATAAATTAACATTATCTCTTTTTTATTCAGTTCCTTCTATAAAATTATGTGTTTAATTTAAATTGCTGTATAAGTGAATGTTTTTGAACCACAATCACATATAGTGCTAGACATATATGAACATATATGTACGTTTGTATATGTGTATATATATGTATATATGTGGTATATCTGTTGTTTTTGTTTATGTGTGTGAGTATTGAATATGTGTTTTCTGTTTGTGTAAAATAAAACAAGAAAAAAAAAAGATCTAATGCAAATTTAAAAATAGGAGTGAGAATAGTTAAAACACTTCTTATAACTTCTGATCTGATTAGTAACCGAAAGAAGGAAAAATTAGGATTTTGTGATGTTTGGTCGGATGTCATCAGCATACAAGCTGATCTTTTTAATGGTGTGAATGAAATGATGCCTGAGATGCCAGCCCGTTCTCACTCCCAACTCGTCACATATTGAAGCTTGGTCAGGACCCTGTACTGTCACATTTTAACGCACTGGGTACCCCTTTAGTGTCATTTTTCAACGTGCAGGGTAGTCCGATAGACTTCTGTTGAACTCCCACAATGTCTGAAATAGACGCCATGAGACCGATGACGTCTATATAAGGTGACAAATTTCAGCCTGGTCGCCAGAATAAAACGTTGGCATTGTATGTTTGTGCAAACCACAGATACGTTGAACATCTACATTTCAACACCTGTAATACGGAGCATATTAACATTTCAACAATACGTTTCATATCAACATTTCTGAAGTGACGTACTTCACATGACATCTATATAAGCTGACTTTCTTATTAGGAGGTGGAGGGGTTGTAACGTTGTTGGCAGAAAGTTGGAAAACAGCACAGAGCACGGTTCCTTGCCGGTTTTATTTTATTTTATTTTTATTTTAACTCAAATCATGATCTTTCCCTAACCCTAACCCAGTGGTTTTTGTGCCTAAACCTCACCAGACCTTAACCACGGTGTTGTCACACCATAAAATATGATTATTTTTTAACAGTGACTGCTGTGATACTGCACATTGAAAAACGACACTAAAGGGGTACCCAGTGCATTAAAAAGTGAGGCTACGGGGTCCTGACCAAGCTTCCATATGTGACCAGTTGGGAGTGAGAACGTGTTGGAGATGCTGATGCATTTCCTAACGGAAGAAACCAGGAGTCCAAAAAAATCTAAAGAAGAGAAGAGAAACAAGTCCTCCATGTCTAATAAACATTTGTAATTATATTTGTGTTGATATATATTTACAATTATGATGAAAGATAGTGAACGATCTGTATATACTTGTTAAAGACCTACTGGTGTGTGTGTGTGTGTGTGTGTGTGTGTGTGTTCAGTGAACTGTATCAGTCTCTGCAGTAGCTTCCAGCTGCAGCAGTCAGTTCAGTTTCTGTTCAGTCTGACTGAGGGAGGTTTTTGTACGACGCTTTTTCACTGTGTGAACACCCACTGACTGTTGATATATTGTGCACTCTGACAGTAATAAACTCCTGAATCTTCAGCCTGAACTCCACTGATGGTCAGAGTGAAGTCAGTCCCAGATCCACTTCCACTAAAACGATCTGAAACTCCAGGCTGAAGGTTTGTAGCATAATAAATCAGGAGTTTAGGAGCTTCTCCAGATTTCTGAAGGTACCAGTGGAGGTTGTTACTAACACTTGAACTGGTTTTACATCTGATGGAGACAGTCTGTCCTGGAACAACAGACTGAGATCCAGGAGACTGAGTCACAGTGATTTGTCCTGATGAACCTGGGAAACATGGAAAAAAGGAGAAGGGTTATTGAGACAAATCCATCTTGGAGAAAGATGATCAACATGAAAACAGAAGAGTATAATTTCTTTAACATGGAGAATAGATGGAAGAAGGTAAATGCTGCTTGTTTCAGTGTTTCTCCATCACAGCAGAACATCATTGTGGTGAACCTGGTTGCATCCTGAAGCAAAGTTTTCACAAGAGAGTCTCACCTTGAACAAGGAGCCCCAGGGTGGCCAGCAGTAGAGTCAGTGACATCATCATTGTGCTGCCGGCGTGTCAGTGGCTCTGAAAGGTCTGGACAGCCACTGATCAACACTGGCCTCTTAACGGCTGGGAGCAGAGAGGCAGGACAGATATGCAAACACACAGAGTCAGTCAACTGTAGCTGTCCTCAACATATCATGCTGTTTCCTCCTCACCGCTGGGAGAACTCAACATTTACATCATCCTCATGTAGATTAAAAAACTAAAGATGTTGTCATTTGTCATCCTCAACAATCAAATCCTAACAGCAAATAATCTTTTCTGTGAAATAGTTTTTCTTATTTAATCAGATCAAAGTCCAACAAATAAATCTGGCCATGAAGGAAGCACAAAAACATTTTTACAGCATCAAAAACAATACAGGCAATAAAAAGGAGCAAAGAAAACTGTCACTCATTACACTAAAAATTATATATAATATACAGTTAAATTGCACAATGTACAGATATTTTAGCTTTAAAGAATGGAGCTTAGCGTAAGGTCAAGTCTATTTCCTCTTTGTGAAAGTTACATATTTATCTCAGCCATCATCCCTCCTCTGATGTCTCATTTGAGGTAAAATACACGAAACATGGAGGTAAAACTTTTCAACCAATTGTTACGATTTAGAGCTGAAAACACAAAAAATCTTGACAGAAGACTTGTGAACTTCTACAGAATGTTTGACTCGTGTCTGCACACATTTGGGACTAACAGGTACAAAATGAATCTCTCAATTTCTTGAAGGCCTTTTTAAAAACATCTTTATATTTTATTTCAAATTACACAATCTTTTCATAAGAATAAACCTCACAGATAAAAAGTATCTCTGTATTTACAGTCAGTTGTTATCATGGGCTCATCAGTGTGGAGTGTTTGATGTCTTTAATGCATTTGGTCCACAAACACAGTTTGTTCAGTGACATGTAATGTATGAATTGCTGAACACAATAAATTATGATCATGATGATCTGCACATGTTGATGCTACATATATTATGGCTCTGCTAGATGTGATTGACACTTTTAGTACCTTCATTTATGTCATCAGTCAGTGTCATTGAGATACAGATCTGTTGTGACAAGAGAGACCAGAGAGCAAGAAACAAATATGGTCAGAAAACCAAACAACCAGCAAACAAGAACAACACGCCTAAAGTCAGACAACCAACAATAAAGCAACAATTACAATTAATATCAATTATTACAGGAATCAGGAAAACATCAGATAAAGGTTAAAAATCTTCAAGGGAAATGAAAGAATCTAGCTCGGGGCAGTTTGCACTTCATTTAATTTTAACAGATGAAGAGTATCTGGAGTAAATTCTGCCAAGTTTACTATGTACTTTAGTTTACTAGATTGAAATGAGAGAGGACGTGAGGTAGTTTGGAAGCTTTTACATTTGACTTTTATGAGTGAACATCATGAGATGATTATTCTATCTTGTCAGTTATGAAGTTCATCCATTTTTTTATACACAGAGAGATGATGAGTGTGAGATGTGTCATAACATAATGTGATAAAGAGGGTTTAAGAGCTGAGGTGATGATGGGGCAGCACGAAAGAACAGAATGTCTCTGTTTGATAGATTTTACATTTTTGAGTCAAGATGAATCTTGAATGATTAAATATTTGTTTGACTCAGTAAGAGGTTGTTGAGGTGGGAGGTGGACTGTTTGACCTTCAGGAGGAAAACTGATAGAGACACTATGAACATCATAAATCATCTGTGTGTGTGTGTGTGTGTGTGTGTGTGTGTGTGTGTGTGTGTGTGTGTGTGTGTGTGTGTGTGTGTGTTCAGTGAACTGTATCAGTCTCTGCAGTAGCTTCCAGCTGCAGCAGTCAGTTCAGTTTCTGTTCAGTCTGACTGAGGGAGGTTTTTGTACGACGCTTTTTCACTGTGTGAACACAGCCTGACTGTTGATATAGTGTGCACTCTGACAGTAATAAACTCCTGAATCTTCAGCCTGAACTCCACTGATGGTCAGAGTGAAGTCAGTTTTTGATCCACTGCCTGAAAAATGATCTGGAATCCCTGATGCTCGATAGGTAGCACCGTAAATGAGAAGTTTAGGAACTTCGCTATCTCTTTTTTGGTACCAGAATAAACAGGGGTAGGAAGGGGAACTGCCACAACCACCATCAACCCCATGACTGACCCTACAGCTGATGGTTGTGGAGCCTCCCAGAGCAGATCTCACTGCTGCAGGCTGAGTCACTGTGACCTGGCCTCTGGACTCTGAGGATACAGAGACAAAAACATAAAGCAGTGTCATGGTTTTGATGGTTTTGTCGGCTTCATTTCAGAGGGACGGATGTTCATAGAGGAGAGGAGTTTGATTCTCTGGACTTTACCTGTGAAGCAGCAGCAGAGGAGAGTCCAGATGAGGACGGAGATCAAAGTCATGTTTTTGATGAGGAGGATTTCTGTGGCTTCTGTTGTGATGAAGGACAGCTGTCAGTCATCCAGTGTTCAACTCTCAGGACTATAAACTCTCCCAGAGCACTGGAGCAAGGTGCTGCTGATGCAAAGTGGCTCTCTATGGAAATGCTCTGACTGACTCCAACAGGGACTTAGATTACTCTGATGATTCTGCTTAATCAATGGATCAATCAATTTGCCAAAGCATTGATTAATTATTAAAGTGTACAGCTGCTTATTTGAAGACAATATAATTCCGTTCTTAGGGTCTGAATTAAATAAAATATTCTTGATTCATTTAACGTACTGATTATATAATTTCATCTGAAGAAATCTACCAGACATTTATTTAGTGAGTGTTTTATCTGAAAACATTTCATGTGTTTAACTCAATCTTCCTCTCAGAGCAATGAATTTCATGACATGTCACATCCTCATTATAACCAGTGAATACCATAATATCACTGTAGCTGATTTAACCTCATGTTGTATTAATAGGATTAATTTTGTAAGTTGGAAAAAGTATTTTAGTGCTTAAAATATTTGTCATTAGTGAAGTCTGTCTGTTTTCATAGTTCAGTAGTGATGGCTGTGTAAATGAGGAGATTAAACACAAACTGTCTCTTTAACGTTTTGGCTTCAATTTAAAAATATGGATGATTAAATAAAAGTATTTCTGCCTTTCTATAATGCATAATATTTACTTCTTTAACATTGATGTTTAAGTTTTTGAGTAAATTAAAGTAGCTGAAGAGTTGTTTGCTTGGAACTTATTATCTTTAGTATTGAAACCTGTCTGTTGCCATGGTTCATCAGTGATGCCTGTCTGTTGCCATGGTTACTGAGCTCAGAGAGGGAAGTGAAACACTGAAGACCAGTTTTATCCAGTCTGAGGAAGACCAACAGAACCAGCAGCCTCCTCTGCTGCAACCAACAGGGTGGACTTTATTTTCTCTTTGTATGAACTTTCTTCATGTTGTCTCTCTGTCTCCTCCTCCAGTGGGTCGAGTCACCCCCACCCTGACGGTGCTGCCCCCCTCCAGCGAGGAGCTGCAGCAGGGGGAGGCCACGCTCGTGTGTCTGGCCAACAAGGGCTACCCCTCAGACTGGAGTCTGGCCTGGAAGGTGGACGGCAGCAGCAGCAGCAGCTTGGAGCAGAGCAGGAGCCCCGGGGTGCTGCAGAAGGACGGCCGCTACAGCTGGAGCAGCACCCTGAGGCTCCCTGCAGACCAGTGGAGGAAGGTGGTCTCTGTGACCTGTGAGGCCACCCAGGGCTCCCAGACTCCAGTCTCAGAGACACTGAGGAGAGACCAGTGTTCCCAGTCCTGACCTGACTCACTGCTACTGCTTTTACTCTGCTACTGCTCTCACTCTGATCTCTGCAACTATCTCTCTCTTTTATTTCACATGTTTCAGTAACAATATTTACTTGCTTGTTGTAATGTTTCAATATAATTTCAGTATTTCCAGACAATAAAGATCTGTTCATCAAATCACTTGTTTTCATCTTTATTATTAGAAATGTGTTTTAATTATTTTCTCTTAATGGTAACAGTAATGATGGTAAATCCTGATAAAAACTGAGTTATAAATGTTTCAACTGCTCTATGAAGACTTCAGAAGGAAAATGTAAGATCACATAATGTATTGATTCATATACTGTATATTAGGAAAGTATTTACACTCAAACAACACTCTTAGATATTATGTGATTAATGCTACACAGTCATGGTGGTAGTAAGTCCATAATTTGTTTTCATAGTTTACAGTAAAGTCATAATAATTGTAGAAAATGCTTTGCTGGAGTCACTTCAGATTTGTCTGTAATAATTAGTAATTGAGTAATTTTAATGAAAAATCCTCCAATCATCTTATGTTACTGAAGTGTGTCAGTGCAAAGAGTCTAATATTTTTATTTTTTCAGATGTATTAAAAGCATATACATAATCTTTTAAACAAAATCACAAAACCCTCAGAAATATGTTCTAATTCTGAAATAAAAAGCAAAATATCATCAGCATAAAGAGATATAAAATGAGTGTGATCTGACATTTTAACCCTGGACATTTATACAAACTGCTTCTACTGAAGAGCTGAAACACAAAGACAAATGAAAGAGACGAAAAAGGGAAAGAATTCAAGTAATAATTAATTACATAATCAATTAAATGTTTTTTGGTTTATATTATAAATACTTGCTGCTGGGATAAAAACACGCAAAATGACAAATATACGTGACATGACATGATTAGTAATTTTACAACACAAATGATAATAAATATTATCATGATAACATTTTGTAATTTATTTCTAAAAACTTGTATGTTTGAGTATTTATGAAAAATGGTAAGAGATTAAATAAATAAATAAATAATAATAGTTTTAGTGTTCATGTGTTGTAGTCAGTAGATTAAACTTATTAAAGAATTGAAATCATACTTCAACAGAGGTTAGATTTGATGTTCAGCCAAATGTTTCATATTCTGTATTAATGAAAGTATTTAAAATAAATCTTTTTCTGTAAAATACAGAGTATTTAGTGTTAAAATGTTGAAAATTACATTATTAAAACCTCTGTTGTTTTAGTTTGAGTGCAGCTGTTGAGTCAGATCAGTTCCTCTTCAGCTGAGGGAGGTTTTTGTACGACGTTGTATCACTGTGTGAGTGGCCAGCTGCTACCCTGCTGACAGTAATAAACTCCTGAATCTTCAGCCTGAACTCCACTGATGGTCAGAATGAAGTCAGTCCCAGATCCACTTCCACTAAAACGATCTGAAACTCCAGGCTGACGGTTTGTAGCTGAATAAATCAGGAGTTTAGGAGCTTCTCCAGATTTCTGAAGGTACCAGTTGAGGTAGTTACTAACACTTGAACTGCTTTTACATCTGATGGAGACAGTCTGTCCTGGAACAACAGACTGAGATCCAGGAGACTGACTCAGGATTTTTTGTCCTGATGAACCTGGAAAACATGAAAAAGAGGAGAAGGGTTATTGAGACAAATCCAGCTTGGAGAAAGATGATCAACATGAAAACAGAAGAGTATCATTTCTTTAACATGGAGAATAGATGGAAGAAGGTAAATGCTGCTTGTTTCAGTGTTTCTCCATCACAGCAGAACATCATTGTGCTGAACCTGGTTGCATCCTGAAGCAAAGTTTTCACAAGAGAGTCTCACCCTGAACAAGGAGCCCCAGGGTGGCCAGCAGTAGAGTCAGTGACATCATCATTGTGCTGCCGGCGGCGTGTCAGTGGCTCTGAAAGGTCTGGACAGCCACTGATCAACACTGGCCTCTTAACGGCTGGGAACAGAGAGGCAGGGCAGATATGCAAACACACAGAGTCAGTCAACTGTAGCTGTCCTCAACATATCATGCTGTTTCCTCCTCACTGCTGGGAGAACTCAACATTTACATCATCCATAACATAAAGGAGTGACAATCTGAGGGAGAGAATTTCATTAAGCAGTTAGAAAGACTGATGTGAAATGTGTCAAGGAAGAATTTTGAGGCTTATTTCACGGAACTGTTTTCAGTTTTTTTAAACATGTTGATATTTTGTTTTTCTCAAGTGCAGAATGTGCAACTAGTGATGTGAAAGGCCTCAAATCCAGAGTTTTACAGATATATGGAGGTGTTTCTTCATTAAATGTGTTTGATATAATAATTGTTTGTAAATTCTATTGAATACACATTTATTTAAGATATGTATCATTTCTTTATGTCCTTTGAGAATATAACTTCTCATCCATATTATTTTCAAACATATTGGAGTGATGTGTTTGATACTCCTCTTCTTTGGTTAAACATTTTTAGATGTATTTAATCCTCATTTTGCTCTACTTATTTATGGGCCTTTCTGTTAAAAAAATGTATAAGATGTTACCAACAAGCAAAATGTTTAAGATATGGAGAATGACTGAGGATAATATCTGTAGATTTTGTGGTGATGAGGAGGAGGATATTATGTGTTTATTTTGGTATTGTCCAGTGGTTTCATCCTTTTGGCAGCAGGTGGCAAATTGGTTATCTGAACAAGTAATCCTTTTACCTTTATCCCCTCTCAATATTATTTGGGGTTATCAAGATGATAAAAACATGTTATTGAATATTATTGTGTTGCTTGGCAAGCTTTATATATTTGATTCTCTAAAAAAGCTGGTTTTGAGTTCCTTCATTTTACATTTAAAATGTTAATATTTGCAGGAAAAGATCATTATTAAATAATAATATATTATTATTAAAGGCAGAGCAAAAAGCTCAGACATAACTAAGTGGGAGATCTTGACAATATCAAAAACTTGGGATACAGAACTATGATTATTCTATGTTATCATAAATTAACATTATCTCTTTTTTATTTAGTTCCTTCTATAAAATTATGTGTTTAATTTAAATTGCTGTATAAGTGAATGTTTTTGAACCACAATCACATATAGTGCTAGACATGTATGTACATATATGTATGTTTGTATATGTGTATATATATGTATATATGTGGTATATCTGTTGTTTTTGTTTATGTGTGTGAGTATTGAATATGTGTTTTTGTTTGTGTAAAATAAAACAAGAAAAAAAAGATCCAATGCAAATTTAAAAATAGGAGTGAGAATAGTTAGAACACTTCTTATAACTTCTGATCTGATTAGTAACTGAAAGAAGGAAAAATTAGGATTTTGTGATGTTTGGTTGGATGTCATCAGCATACAAGCTGATCCTTTTGATGGTGTGAATGTAATGATGCTTGAGATGCCAGCCCGTTCTAACTCCCAACTCGTCACATATTGAAGCTTGGTCAGGACCCTGTACTGTCACATTTTAACGCACTGGGTACCCCTTTAGTGTCATTTTTCAACGTGCAGGGTAGTCCGATAGACTTCTGTTGAACTCCCACAACGTCTGAAATAGACGCCATGAGACCAATGACGTCTATATAGGGTGACAAATTTCAGCCTGGTCACCAGAATAAAACATTGGCATTGTATGTTTGTGCAAACCACAGATACGTTGAATATCTACATTTTAACACCTGTAATACGGAGCATATTAACATTTCAACAATACGTTTCATATCAACATTTCTGAAGTGACGTACTTCACATGACATCTATATAAGCTGACTTTCTTATTAGGAGGTGGAGAGGTTGTAACGTTGTTGGCAGAAAGTTGGAAAACAGCACAGAGCACGGTTCCTTGCCGGTTTTATTTTATTTTTATTTTAACTCAAATCATGATCTTTCCCTAACCCTAACCAAGTGGGTTTTGTGCCTAAACCTCACCAGACCTTAACCACCGTGTTTTCACACCATAAAATATAATTATTTTTTAACAGTGACTGCTGTGATACTGCACGTTGAAAAACGACACTAAAGGGGTACCCAGTACGTTAAAAAGTGAGGCTACGGGGCCCTGACCAAGCTTCCATATGTGACGATTTGGGAGTAAGAACGTGTTGGAGATGCTGATGCTTTTCCTAACGGAAGAAACCAGGAGTCCAAAAAAATCTAAAGAGGAGAAGAGAAACAAGTCCTCCATGTCTAATAAACATTTGTAATTATATTTGTGTTGATATATATTTACATTTATGATGAAAGATAGTGAACGATCTGCATATACTTGTTAAAGAACTACTGCTGTGTGTGTGTGTGTGTGTGTGTGTGTGCGTGTGTGTGTGTGTGTGTGTGTGTTCAGTGAACTGTATCAGTCTCTGCAGTAGCTTCCAGCTGCAGCAGTCAGTTCAGTTTCTGTTCAGTCTGACTGAGGGAGGTTTTTGTACGATGCTTTTTCACTGTGTGAACACATCCTGACTGTTGATATATTGATAATTCTGACAGTAATAAACTCCTGAATCTTCAGCCTGAACTCCACTGATGGTCAGAGTGAAGTCAGTCCGAGATCCACTTCCACTAAAACGATCTGAAACTCCAGGCTGAAGGCTTGTAGCTCCGTAAATCAGGAGTTTAGGAGCTTCTCCAGGTTTCTGAAGGTACCAGTGGAGGGCGCTACTAACATCTGTACTGGTTTTACATCTGATGGAGACAGTCTGTCCTGGAACAACAGACTGAGATCCAGGAGACTGAGTCACAGTGATTTGTCCTGATGAACCTGGAAAACATGAAAAAGAGGAGAAGGGTTATTGAGACAAATCCAGCTTGGAGAAAGATGATCAACGTGAAAACAGAAGAGTATCATTTCTTTAACATGGAGAATAGATGGAAGAAGGTAAATGCTGCTTGTTTCAGTGTTTCTCCATCACAGCAGAACATCATTGTGGTGAACCTGGTTGCATCCTGAAGCAAAGTTTTCACAAGAGAGTCTCACCCTGAACAAGGAGCCCCAGGTTGGCCAGCAGTAGAGTCAGTGACATCATCATTGTGCTGCCGGCGGCGTGTCAGTGGCTTTGAAAGGTCTGGACAGCCACTGATCAACACTGGCCTCTTAATGGCTGGGAGCAGAGAGGCAGGACAGATATGCAAACACACAGAGTCAGTGAACTGTAGCTGTCCTCAACATATCATGCTGTTTCCTCCTCACTGCTGGGAGAACTCAACATTTACATCATCCTCATGTAGATTAAAAAACTAAAGATGTTGTCATTTGTCATCCTCAACAATCAAATCCTAACAGCAAATGATCTTTTATGTGAAATAGTTTTTCTTATTTAATCAGATCAAAGTCATGAAGGAAGCACAAAAACATTTTTACAGCATCAAATACAATACAGGCAATAAAAAGGAGCAAAGAAAACTGTCACTCATTACACTAAAAATATATATAATATACAGTTAACTTGCACATTGTACAGATATTTTAATTTTAAAGAATGGAGCTTAGCATAAGTTCAAGCAGGAAGACTATCTACTACTTATTCATTCATTCTCATTCCTCTCCCTCTCTCTCTCACTGCTTCTCCTGCTCTCGTATCAGTTGTTCATGGACGTTACTCTCAGTTAACAAATCAGATTCTGCCAGTATTTCTATCAGACTATCATGTCTTAGCTGCCAAACTTTAAATCTGATCTTCTCTCTGTCGTTGTCAGCTGATATTTCAGTGTGAATCGCTGTGACCTTCCTCCACCCTGTTCACCTCCACTTCATCACGTCAGCACACAAGATCACCAGAAGCAGCTCCTCTTCTCATCATCCAGATCCCAATATTCCCATATTCATCACCATCATCAGTGTCTAGACTCCATCGAGGGGATATCCTATTCTACTCACGCCTTAACTGCCCCTTTATAAATGACATCACAATGGGGTCTAATCACCAAAGACTTTTCACATTATGCATGTTCAATAAAATCATTGTCACTTAAAAAATTGAAGTCTCTCATGATTGAAATATTTTTAAGCAGATAACTGCATTTAACATCAATCCCACTCCCACTAAAATGATCTGAAGCTCCAGATGTAAGGCTTGTAGCTCCATAAATCAGGACTTTAGGATCTCCTCCAGATTTCTGAAGGTATCAGTGCAGGTAGTAGGGATGTGCAGAGAGTCCAGTATTTGTATTTGTATCTATATTTGTTGAGGCAGCAAAATTATTTGTATTTGTATTTGTAATCTAATAAAAGTTGAAAGAGACTTAAAAATCCTGTTTTTGTTTTTATTACTCTTTTAATTTTAGAAAATTAAAGTGTTACAATAAGTGTTCATGAATAAACTACCTTATGAAGAAGGTCCCCACATCAGGTCTCGAACTGCAGTCTCCCAGATCATAGACGACTGCGCTGACTACTGAGCTAAAACTTAACTCATCACCTCATTGCAGACAGACCTCTACCTATTTATACACCCAGTATTTTTATTTTCTTCCCGACAGCACAGCGTGTAACGTATAGGAGAGTACTTCAAAGACGGTTCTTGCTTTCCACTTTTCATTTATTGCCTATTTTTTACAACCTAACTTTTTTGAAAGGAGAAGGGGAACGACAGGTTATGGAGAGTCCCTTGAAAGCACTTTGCGTGTGTCAGTAGTTCAGCTTTATCTCTGAGGAACACCCCCAACTCCAGGAGTGATGTCCAAATTAGGAAATGTGCGTCATGTAGCAGGTGGATGTGACTCCCCTCGTTGAGACCTGCTGATAGACGTAACAACGGAGCAGAGGAGAGACACTGAGATAGTGATGTAACCGACCTGCACGCTGGTATTTGACATGTTTTTTTTTCTTCTCAAAAACAAATACTGTTTAAAATATTTGTATGGAACAAATATTCATAAAAAAACACAAGAAAAACAATATTTGTGCTTTACTGAATAACGTATTTGTATTTGGGCCCAACCCTAGCAGGTAGTCATTATATGATCTGACTTCACATGCACTGCTGGGAAAGTTCACTGTTCAAATGTCTACATTGTATTTAAATGAATGAACTATAATCACATTATTTTCTTTTAGTGATTTTTGTATTGGGTTGAATACACTGTAATTAATTTGTAGCTGATACATCAGATTTTTACGTTGCACATACTGTAAATAGTCGAAGTTTAAAAATCTTCAAGGGGAATGAAAGAATCTAGCTCGGGGCAGTTTGCACTTCATTTAATTTTAACAGATGAAGAGTATCTGGAGCAAATTCTGCCAAGTTTACTATGTACTTTAGTTTACTAGATTGAAATGAGAGAAGACGTGAGGTAGTTTGGAAGCTTTTACAGTTGACTTTTATGAGTGAACATCATGAGATGATTATTCTATCTTGTCAGTTATGAAGTTCATACAACTTTTTTATACATAGAGAGATGATGAGTGTGAGATGTGTCATAACATAATGTGATGAAGAGGATTTAACAGCTGAGGTGATGATGGGGCAGCATGAAAGAACAGAATGTCTCTGTTTGATAGATTTTACATTTTGGAGTGAAGATGAATCTTGAATGATTAAATATTTGTTTGACTCAGTAAGAGGTTGTTGAGGTGGGAGGTGGACTGTTTGACCTTCAGGAGGAAAACTGATAGAGACACTATGAACATCATAAATCATCTGTGTGAGTGTGTGTGTGTGTGTGTGTGTGTGTGTGTGTGTGTTCAGTGAGCTGTATCAGTCTCTGCAGTAGCTTCCAGCTGCAGCAGTCAGTTCAGTTTCTGTTCAGTCTGACTGAGGGAGGTTTTTGTACGACGCTTTTTCACTGTGTGAACACACTCTGACTGTTGATTTCATGATAACTCTGACAGTAGTAAACTGCTGCATCTTCAGCCTGAACTCCACTGATGGTCAGAGTGAAGTCAGAGTTTGATCCACTGCCTGTAAAACGATCTGGAATTCCTGATGCTCGAGTGGTAGCATAGTAAATCATCAGTTTAGGAGTTTCTCCATCTCTCTGTTGGTACCAGGCTAAGTAGCTCCCACCATAAACACTTTGACTGGTCCTACAGCTGATGGTTGTGGATCCTCCCAGAGCAGAGCTCACTGCTGCAGGCTGAGTCACTGTGATCTGGCCTCTGGACTCTGAGGATACAGAGACAAAAACATAAAGCAGCATCATGGTTTTGATGGTTTTGATGGTTTTGTCGGCTTCATATCAGAGGGACGGATGTTCATAGAGGAGAGGAGTTTGATTCTCTGGACTTTACCTGTGAAGCAGCAGCAGAGGAGAGTCCAGATGAGGACGGAGATCAAAGTCATGTTTTTGATGAGGAGGATTTCTGTGGCTTCTGTTGTGATGAAGGACAGCTGTCAGTCATCCAGTGTTCAACTCTCAGGACTATAAACTCTCCCAGAGCACTGGAGCATGGTGCTGCTGATGCAAAGTGGCTCTCTATGGAAATGCTCTGACTGACTCCAACAGGGACTTGGATTACTCTGATGATGCTGCTTAATCAATGGATCAATCAATTTACCAGATTATTGATTAACTATGTGTCAGTGATCATTTTATGTGTTTCATTTATGTTCTGTGAACAGATTGTCTTCAGAAATGTCTGTTTTGATTCATTTTACATCTACAACACTCAGTTTTAATTCAAGACATAATTTAAAATACAGTAAACATGAAACAAATTTATTAATTTTAGAATAAAAATATAAATTATTGGCCTACTGTTATATATTTTCATATCATCCAGTTGTGTTTCACAGACTGAGACTGTTTTTGTAGAGTTTGTTGTGTTCAAAGTCAGAGAGCCGTGTCTCTCTACAGTGAGAGGTTTTTGTACGACGACTCAGTCAGTTTGTATCACTGTGGTTGACGTTCGGTGGAGGAACGAGACTGGATGTTGGAAGTAAGTTAAACTTTTAAAGTATTTTATTAAATCCTGAGTGATATTTAGTTTTTTGCACATATGTTTTCCCTAGAAATTGAAATTTCTGATTTTACATCTTCACTTCTAATTTTTGACCAACAGTTGTCCACCAGCAACAAAAATAAGAGTTTTGTGTTTGAAATTTAAATGATGAATCAATATATTCTAAGTGTTTGGTCCACAGTAGAAATCATGTAATGTTTTAGATTAAGGCTGAAATTTGAGGACTTGTAGTTTTAGTTAAATGTGACAAAGTCAGAGAGCCGTGTCTCTCTACAGTGAGAGGTTTTTGTACGACGACTCAGTCAGTTTGTATCACTGTGGTGGACTTTTGGTGGAGGAACCAGACTGGATGTTGGAAGTAAGTTTCTGTTCAAATATTAAATATCGAATCATCAGTTAAGTTTATAATTTCTGTGTCTGAACATTTGTAGTCGATATAAGTTTCCACTGAGCTGATCTAAAACACTTTAAAGTCTCAATTTTATTGTTCATTTCTCCTCTTTAACCTTGAAGTTGAACTCAAAGCAGCTTTACTGAACTTTTCTTTACATGTTCCAGTTAGTTTGTTAAATGTGAACAGCAGAAAGATTAAAGAGAAACAATCCTACTTTAAACATGTTTTTCAATTTAACCTTTAAATCTCCAATTTGAGTGAAAGTTGAGTTAAATTTATTCTGAACAGTGTGGGTGATGATAAAAAAAAATGCTGCACATCTCTCATCATTTAAAATGACAGAAATTGTCTTTTAACTTCAGTTTCGAATATTTATTTGTTCTTAAAGATATTTGTTTCTTTAATATGTCTCAACATTTTGTGTATATTACGGATGTCTGTTCGTTTTTCCTCATAATGTCCTGTAACACTGAATCTGATTAACTGTTGCTCATTTGATAGTTTTGTCAGTAAAGTTGTTGGTATAAATTCTAAAATTAAATCAAGGATGTCTAAGATATATTTACAAACTTCATATCTTTATTTTCAGTAACTAGTGTAAAATAAAATGCAGTAAAGAGTCATATGAGGACTCTTTCTGTGCTGATCTGCATGAGAGGTTTCTTAAAGGGAAGTGAAACAATGTGTGAGTGAGTGACTGGTGGAGCAGAAAAAACATCTGACAGAAACTCCTTAAAGGGTAAAATCCACTCTCACACAGTAAAGGTGTCCAAGTGTCTGGTGTTCGATTGACAGCTGTGTGGTCCCTGTCCTCTAATGTGATTGGTGTCTCCTAGGTGATGTCCATCCTACCCTGACGGTGCTGCCCCCCTCCAGCGAGGAGCTGCAGCAGGGGAAGGCCACGCTCATGTGTCTGGCCAACGATGGCTTCCCCTCAGACTGGAGTCTGGCCTGGAAGGTGGACGGCAGGAGCAGCAGCAGCAGCTTGGAGCAGAGCAGGAGCCCCGGGGTGCTGCAGAAGGACGGCCGCTACAGCTGGAGCAGCACCCTGAGGCTCCCTGCAGACCAGTGGAGGAAGGTGGTCTCTGTGACCTGTGAGGCCACCCAGGGCTCCCAGACTCCAGTCTCAGAGACACTGAGGAGAGACCAGTGTTCCCAGTCCTGACCTGACTCACTGCTACTGCTTTTACTCTGCTACTGCTCTCACTCTGATCTCTGCAACTATCTCTCTCTTTTATTTCACATGTTTCAGTAACAATATTTACTTGCTTGTTGTAATGTTTCAATATAATTTCAGTATTTCCAGACAATAAAGATCTGTTCATCAAATCACTTGTTTTCATCTTTATTATTATAAATGTGTCTTAATTATTTTCTCTTAATGGTAACAGTAATGATATTAAATCCTGATAAAAACTGAGTTATAAATGTTTCAACTGCTCTATGAAGACTTCAGAAGGAAAATGTAAGATCACATAATGTATTGATTCATATACTGTATATTAGGAAAGTATTTACACTCAAACAACACTCTTAGATATTATGTGATTAATGCTACCACAGTCATGGTGGTAGTAAGTCTATAATTTGTTTTCATAGTTTACAGTAAAGTCATAATAATTGTAGAAAATGCTTTGCTGGAGTCACTTCAGATTTGTCTGTAATAATTAGTAATTGAGTAATTTTAATGAAAAATCATCTTATGTTACTGAAGTGTGTCAGTGCAAAGAGTCTAATATTTTTATTTTTTCAGATGTATTAAAAGCATGTACATAATCTTTTAAACAAATTCACAAAACCCTCAGAAATATGTTCTAATTGTGAAATAAAAAGCAAAATATCATCAGCATAAAGAGATATAAAATGAGTGTGATCTGACATTTTAACCCTGGACATTTATACAAACTGCTTATGCTGAAGAGTTGAAACACAAAGACAAATGAAAGAGATGAAAAAGGGAAAGAATTCAAGTATTAATTAATTACATAATCAATTAAATAAATTTTGGTTTATATTATAAATACTTGCTGCTGGAATAAAAACATGCAAAATGACAAATATATGTCACATGACATGATTAGTAATTTACAACACAAATGATAATAAATATTATCGTGATAACATTTTGTAATTTATTTCTAAAAAAATTTGAATGTTTGAGTATTTATGAAAAATGGTAAGAGATTAAATAAATAAATAAATATATAATAGTTTTAGTGTTCATGTGTTGTAGTCAGTAGATTAAACTTATTAAAGAATTGAAATCATACTTCAACAGAGGTTAGATTTGATGTTCAGCCAAATGTTTCATATTCTGTATCAATGAAAGTATTTAAAATAAATCTTTTCTTGTTAAAAACAAAATATTTAGTGTTAAAATGTTCAAATTAAATTATTAAAACCTCTGTTGTTTTTGTTTGAGTGCAGCTGTTGAGTCAGATCAGTTCCTCTTCAGCTGAGGGAGGTTTTTGTACGACGTTGTATCACTGTGTGAACGGTCTGCTGTTACTCTGCTGACAGTAATAAACTCCTGAATCTTCAGCCTGAACTCCACTGATGGTCAGAGTGAAGTCAGTCCCAGATCCACTTCCACTAAAACGATCTGAAACTCCAGGCTGAAGGTTTGTAGCCCAATAAATCAGGAGTTTAGGAGCTTCTCCAGATTTCTGAAGGTACCAGTGGAGGTTGTTACTAACACCTGTACTGGTTTTACATCTGATGGAGACAGACTGTCCTGGAACAACAGACTGAGATCCAGGAGACTGAGTCAGGATGATTTCTCCTGATGAATCTGGAAAACATGAAAAAGAGGAGAAGGGTTATTGAGACAAATCCAGCTTGGAGAAAGATGATCAACATGAAAACAGAAGAGTATCATTTCTTTAACATGGAGAATAGATGGAAGAAGGTAAATGCTGCTTGTTTCAGTGTTTCTCCATCACAGCAGAACATCATTGTGGTGAACCTGGTTGCATCCTGAAGCAAAGTTTTCACTAGAGAGTCTCACCCTGAACAAGGAGCCCCAGGGTGGCCAGCAGTAGAGTCAGTGACATCATCATTGTGCTGCCGGCGTGTCAGTGGCTCTGAAAGGTCTGGACAGCCACTGATCAACACTGGCCTCTTAACGGCTGGGAGCAGAGAGGCAGGACAGATATGCAAACACACAGAGTCAGTCAACTGTAGCTGTCCTCAACATATCATGCTGTTTCATCCTCACTCAATCAAACACTAATTGCAAATTATCTTTTAAGCAAAAAAAAAAAATCCTTATTTAATCATATAAACATTGTTACAGCAGTAAATACAATACAGACAATAAAAACAAGCCAAGAAAACGGTCACATACTACATTAAAAATCATATATAATACACAGTAAAAGTTACCTTGCGAGGCTGCTGGATTCGCAAGATCACAACATCATGGGATCAAGCGAGAATCCATCTTGTCAGGCTTCAGTTTATTCGCTTGTGTCCGAACCACTGGTGGTTTGGACCAATCAGTGTCCTATAAGGATTCTCCAGCTGCCTCACAAGGAAAGACGGTGATAGATGTAGATAGACAGATGGTTCATCCTTCTACATAGACTGTTATATAGACATGGTTCATTGTTGTGTTTTTTTATCAATTCTTGAATGTCATGAAAATTTTCAAGCAGCTGAAAAGAAATAAGACTAAAGGTCTCCTTGTTGGGGCATCTTAAACTCTCAGACACTAAACATCAAATCCTTTGCTGATGGTCTTGACATACTGTTTGTGTCCAAACTTGAATTTGACCCTCTTCCCAAAAACAATTTGTTCATGACATTTGCTGAATGTTGTGGCACACAATACATCATGTTTGTTTTTTTGTAACACATAAAATGACAGTCAGGTTTCATATATTGTGAGTTTGTTTTCTGTATTGACATCAGCGGAGCTGACTCAGATGGATGTTGTTGTGGGAGGTGGACTGTTTGAACTTCACAAGGAAAACTGGTATACACACTATGAACATCATAAATCATCTGTGTGTGTGTGTGTGTATGTGTGTGTGTGTGTGTGTGTGTGTGTGTGTGTGTGTGTGTGTGTTCAGTGAACTGTATCAGTCTCTGCATTAGGGAGGTTTTTGTACGACGCTTTTTCACTGTGTGAACACAAGCTGACTGTTGATAGAGTGACGACTCTGACAGTAATAAACTCCTGAATCTTCAGCCTGAACTCCACTGATGGTCAGAGTGAAGTCAACTTTATTCCCTGCTCCACTTCCACTGAATCTGGAGGAGATTCCTGTAAATCTGTCTGATGTTCCATAGATGAGAAGTTTAGGAACTTCTCCAGTTTTCTGATGGTACCAGGACAGAAAGTATTTTGAACCAGTCCAGTGATCAACTTGTCTATTAGCCTTACAGTCAATAGAGACAGTTTGACCAATCTGCCGTGATTTGGCTGCTGGCTGAGTCAAGACAACATTTTGTCCAACAGACCCTGAGGAGAGAGAAGAAACACTGGACATGAGATGGTGAAACTCAGCTACACTCCAAATGATTTTCACATGACAGAAAAATGATTTTCCTCACCCTGAGTGAAGCAGAGGAGAGTCCAGATGAGGACGGAGATCAAAGTCATGTTTTTGATGAGGAGGATTTCTGTGGCTTCTGTTGTGATGAAGGACAGCTGTCAGTCATCCAGTGTTCAACTCTCAGGACTATAAACTCTCCCAGAGCACTGGAGCATGGTGCTGCTGATGCAAAGTGGCTCTCTATGGAAATGCTCTGACTGACTCCAACAGGGACTTGGATTACTCTGATGATGCTGTTTCATCAATGGATCAATCAATTTACCAGAGTATTGATTAACTATGTGTCACTGATCATTTTCTGTGTTTCATTTATGTTCTGTGAACAGATTGTCTTCAGAAATGTCTGTTTTGATTCATTTTACATCTACAACACTCAGTTTTAATTCAAGACATAATTTAAAATACAGTAAACATGAACAAAAATTATTAATTTTACAATAAGAATATAATTTTTTGGCCTACTGTTATATATTTTCATATCATCCAGCTGTGTTTCACAGACAGAGACTGTTTTTGTAGAGTTTGTTGTGTTCAAAGTCAGAGAGCCGTGTCTCTCTACAGTGAGAGGTTTTTGTACGACGACTCAGTCAGTTTGTATCACTGTGGTGGACTTTTGGTGGAGGAACCAGACTGGATGTTGGAAGTAAGTTAAACTTTTAAAATATTTTATTAAATCCTGAGTGATATTTAGTTTTTTGCACATATGTTTTCTCTAGACATTGAAATTTCTGATTTTACATCTTCAAATCTAATTTTTGACCAACAGTTGTCCACCAGCAACAAAAATAAGACATTTGTGTTTGAAATTTAAATGATGAATCAATATATTCTAAGGGTTTGGTCCACAGTAGAAATCATGTAATGTTTTAGATTAAGGCTGAAATTTGAGGACTTGTAGTTTTAGTTTAATGTGACAAAGTCAGAGAGCCGTGTCTCTCTACAGTGAGAGGTTTTTGTACAACGACTCAGTCAGTTTGTATCACTGTGGTGGACTTTTGGTGGAGGAACCAGACTGGATGTTGGAAGTAAGTTTCTGCTCAAATATTAAATATCGAATCATCAGTTAAGTTTATAATTTCTGTGTCTGAACATTTGTAGTAGATATAAGTTTTTCTACTGAGCTGATCTAAAACACTTTGAAGTCTCAATTTTATTGTTCATTTCTCCTCTTTAACCTTGAAGTTGAACTCAAAGCAGCTTTACTGAACTTTTCTTTACATGTTCCAGTTAGTTTGTTAAATGTGAACAGCAGAAAGATTAAAGAACAACAATCCTACTTTTAAACATGTTTTTAAATTTTAATCTTTAAGTCTCCATTTTGAGTGAATGTTGAGTTAAATTTATTCTGAACAGTGTGGGTGATGATAGAAAAAAAAAATGCTGCACATCTCTCATCATTTAAAATGACAGAAATTGTCTTTTAACTTCAGTTTGAAATATTTCTTTGTTCTTAAACATATTTGTTTATTTAATATGTCTCAACATGTTGTGTATATTACGGATGTCTGTTCGTTTTTTCTCATAATGTCCTTTAACACTGAATCTGATTAACTGTTGCTCTTTTGATAGTTTTGTCAGTAAAGTTGTTGGTATAAATTGTAAAATTAAATCAAGGATGTCTAAGATATATTTACAAACTTCATATCTTTATTTTCAGTAAATACTGTAACATAAAATGCAGTTAAAAGTCATATGAGGACTCTTTCTGTGCTGATCTGCATGAGAGGTTTCTTAAAGGGAAGTGAAACAATGTGTGAGTGAGTGACTGGTGGAGCAGAAAAAACATCTGACAGAAACTCCTTAAAGGGGAAAATCCACTCTCACACAGTAAAGGTGTCCAAGTGTCTGGTGTTTGATTGACAGATGTGTGGTCCCTGTCCTCTAATGTGATTGGTGTCTCCTAGGTGATGTCCGTCCCACCCTGACGGTGCTGCCCCCCTCCAGCGAGGAGCTGCAGCAGGGGAAGGCCACGCTCATGTGTCTGGCCAACGATGGCTTCCCCTCAGACTGGAGTCTGGCCTGGAAGGTGGACGGCAGCAGCAGCAGCAGCTTGGAGCAGAGCAGGAGCCCCGGGGTGCTGCAGAAGGACGGCCGCTACAGCTGGAGCAGCACCCTGAGGCTCCCTGCAGACCAGTGGAGGAAGGTGGTCTCTGTGACCTGTGAGGCCACCCAGGGCTCCCAGACTCCAGTCTCAGAGACACTGAGGAGAGACCAGTGTTCCCAGTCCTGACCTGACTCACTGCTACTGCTTTTACTCTGCTACTGCTCTCACTCTGATCTCTGCAACTATCTCTCTCTTTTATTTCACATGTTTCAGTAACAATATTTACTTTCTTGTTGTAATGTTTCAATATAATTTCAGTATTTCCAGACAATAAAGATCTGTTCATCAAATCACTTGTTTTCATCTTTATTATTATAAAAGTGTCTTAATTATTTTCTCTTAATGGTAACAGTAATGATGATAAATCCTGATAAAAACGGAGTTATAAATGTTTCAACTGCTCTATAAAGACTTCAGAAAGAAAACGTAAGATCACATAATGTATTGATTCATATACTGTATATTAGGAAAGTATTTACACTCAAACAACACTCTTAGATATTATGTGATTAATGCTACACAGTCATGGTGGTAGTAAGTCTATAATTTCTTTTCATAGTTTACAGTAAAGTCATAATAATTGTAGAAAATGCTTTGCTGCAGTCACTTCAGATTTGTCTATTATAATTAGTAATTGAGTATTTTTAATGAAAAATCCTCCAATCATCTTATGTTACTGAAGTGTGTCAGTGCAAAGAGTCTAATATTTTTTATTTTTTCAGATGTATTAAAAGCATATACATAATCTTTTAAACAAATTCACAAAAGCCTCAGAAATATGTTCTAATTCTGAAATAAAAATCAAAATATCATCAGCATAAAGAGATATAAAATGAGTGTGATCTGACATTTTAACCCTGGACATTTTTACAAACTGCTTCTACTGAAGAGCTGAAACACAAAGACAAATGAAAGAGATGAAAAAGGGAAAGAATTCAAGTTTTAATTAATTACATAATCAATTAAATGTTTTTTCGGTTTATATTATAAATACTTGCTGCTGGAATGAAAATATGCAAAATGACAAATATATGTCACATGACATGATTAGTAATTTTACAACACAAATGATAATAAATATTATCATGATAACATTTTGTTATTTATTTCTAAATTAATGTATGTTTGAGTATTAATGAAAAATGGTAAGAGATGAAATAAATAAATAATAATAGTTTTAGTGTTCATGTGTTGTAGTCAGTAGATTAAACTTATTAAAGAATTGAAATCATACTTCAACAGAGGTTAGATTTGATGTTCAGCCAAATGTTTCATATTCTGTATTAATGAAAGCATCTAAAATAACTCTCTTTTTTGTTGTTAAACACAGAATATTTAGTGTTAAAATGTTCAAATTAAATTATTAAAACCTCTGTTGTTTTTGTTTGAGTGCAGCTGTTGAGTCAGATCAGTTCCTCTTCAGCTGAGGGAGGTTTTTGTACGACGTTGTATCACTGTGTGAACGGTCTCTCCCAACCCTGCTGACAGTAATAAACTCCTGAATCTTCAGCCTGAACTCCACTGATGGTCAGAGTGAAGTCAGTGTTTGATCCACTTCCACTAAAACGATCTGAAACTCCAGGCTGAAGAGTTGAGGCATAATAAATCAGGAGTTTAGGAGCTTCTCCAGGTTTCTGAAGGTACCAGTGAAGGTAGCTATAAGCATTTGAACTGGTTTTACATCTGATGGAGACAGTCTGTCCTGGAACAACAGACTGAGATCCAGGAGACTGAGTCACAGTGATTTGTCCTGATGAACCTGGAAAACATGAAAAAGAGGAGAAGGGTTATTGAGACAAATCCAGCTTGGAGAAAGATGATCAACATGAAAACAGAAGAGTATCATTTCTTTAACATGGAGAATAGATGGAAGAAGGTAAATGCTGCTTGTTTCAGTGTTTCTCCATCACAGCAGAACATCATTGTGGTGAACCTGGTTGCATCCTGAAGCAAAGTTTTCACAAGAGAGTCTCACCCTGAACAAGGAGCCCCAGGGTGGCCAGCAGTAGAGTCAGTGACATCATCATTGTGCTGCCGGTGTGTCAGTGGCTCTGAAAGGTCTGGACAGCCACTGATCAACACTGGCCTCTTAACGGCTGGGAGCAGAGAGGCAGGACAGATATGCAAACACACAGAGTCAGTGAACTGTAGCTGTCCTCAACATATCATGCTGTTTCCTCCTCACTGCTGGGAGAACTCAACATTTACATCATCCATAATATAAAGGAGTGAAAATCTGAGGGAGAGAATTTCATTAAGCAGTTAGAAAGACTGATGTGAAATGTGTAAAGGAAAAATTTTGAGGCTAATTTCACAGAATTGTTTTCAGTTTTTTTTAAACATGGTTGATATTTTGTTTTTCTCAAGTGCAGAATGTGCAACTAGTGATGTGAAAGGCCCCAAATCCAGAGTTTTACAGTTTCTTC
Organism: Thunnus maccoyii; assembly: GCF_910596095.1. Classification (NCBI taxonomy): domain Eukaryota; kingdom Metazoa; phylum Chordata; class Actinopteri; order Scombriformes; family Scombridae; genus Thunnus; species Thunnus maccoyii. The sequence goes on from NC_056547.1 coordinate 2,854,810, forward strand.
AATAAATGTGTTTGATTTCTTAAATGTGTATTCTATTGAATACACATTTATTTAAGATATTTATCATTTCTTTATGTCCTTTGAGAATATAACTTCTCATCCATATTATTTTCAAACATATTGGAATGATGTGTTTGATACTCCTCTTCCTTGGTTAAACATTTTTGGATGTATTTAATCCTCATCTTGCTCTACTTATTTATGGGCCTTTCAGTTTAAAAAAATATATAAGATGTTACCAACAAGAAAAATGCTTAAGATATGGAGAATGACTGAGGATAATATCTGTAGATTTTGTGGTGATGAGGAGGAGGATATTATACATTTATTTTGGTATTGTCCAGTGGTTTCATCCTTTTGGCAGCAGGTGGCAAAGTGGTTATCTGAACAAGCAATCCTTTTACCTTTATCCCCTCTCAATATTATTTGGGGTTATCAAGATGATAAAAATATATTATTGAATATTATTGTGCTGCTTGGCAAGCTTTATATATTTGATTCTCTAAAAAAAAGCTGGTTTTGAGTTCCTTCATATTACATTTAAAATGTTAATATTTGCAGGAAAAGATCATTATTAAATAATAATATTTTATTATTAAAGGCAGAGTAAAAAGCTCGGACATAAATAAACGGGAGATCTTGACAATATCAAAAACTTGGGATACAGAACTATGATTATTCTTTGTTATCATAAATTAACTTTATCTCTTTTTTATTTAGTTCCTTCTATAAAATGATGTATTTAATATAAATTGCTGTATAAGTGAATGTTTTTGAACCACAACCATATATTGTGCTTGACATGTATGTACATATATGTATGTTTGTATATGTGTATATATATGTATATATGTGGTATGTCTGTTGTTTTTGTTTGTGTGTGTATTGAATATGTGTTTTATGTTTGTGTAAAATAAAACAAGAAAAAAAAGATCTAAAGCAAATTTAAAAATAGTAGTGAGAATAGTTAGAACACTTCTTATAACTTCTGATCTGATTAGTAACTGAAAGAAGGAAAAATTAGGATTTTGTGATGTTTGGTCGGATGTCATCAGCATACAAGCTGATCTTTTTAATGGTGTGAATGAAATGATGCCTAAGATGCCAGCCCGTTCTCACTCCCAACTCGTCACATATTGAAGCTTGGTCAGGACCCTGTACTGTCACATTTTAACGCACTGGGTACCCCTTTAGCGTCATTTTTCAACGTGCAGGGTAGTCCGATAGACTTCTGTTGAACTCCCACAATGTCTGAAATAGACGCCATGAGACCGATGACGTCTATATAAGGTGACAAATTTCAGCCTGGTCACCAGAATAAAACGTTGGCATTGTATGTTTGTGCAAACCACAGATACGTTGGATATCTACATTTCAACACTTGTAATACGGAGCATATTAACATTTCAACAATACGTTTCATATCAACATTTCTGAAGTGACGTACTTGACATGACATCTATATGAGCTGACTTTCTTATTAGGAGGTGGAGGGGTTGTAACGTTGTTGGCAGAAAGTTGGAAAACAGCACAGAGCATGGTTCCTTGCCGTTTTTATTTTATTTTTTATTTTAACTCAAACCATGACCTTTCCCTAACCCTAACCAAGTGGTTTTTGTGCCTTAAACCTCACCAGCCTTTAACCACCGTGTTGTCACACCATAAAATATAATTATTTTTTAACAGTGACTGCTGTGATACTGCACATTGAAAAATGATGCTAAAGGGGTACCCAGTGTGTTAAAAAGTGACGCTAGGGGGTCCTGACCAAGCTTCCATATGTGACGAGTTGGGAGTGAGAACGTGTTGGAGATGCTGATGCATTTCCTAACGGAAGAAACCAGGAGTCCAAAAAAATCTAAAGAGGAGAAGAGAAACAAGTCCTCCATGTCTAATAAACATTTGTAATTATATTTGTATTGATATATATTTACATTTATGGTGGAAGATAGTGAACGATCTGCATATACTTGTTAAAGACCTACTGGTGTGTGTGTGTGTGTGTGTGTGTGTGTGTGTGTGTGTGTGTGTGTGTGTTCAGTGAACTGTATCAGTCTCTGCAGTAGCTTCCAGCTGCAGCAGTCAGTTCAGTTTCTGTTCAGTCTGACTGAGGGAGGTTTTTGTACGACGCTTTTTCACTGTGTGAACACATCCTGACTGTTGATAGATTTATAACTCTGACAGTAATAAACTCCTGAATATTCAGCCTGAACTCCACTGATGGTCAGAGTGAAGTCAGTGCCGTATCCACTTCCACTAAAACGATCTGAAACTCCAGGCTGAAGGTCTGTAGCATAATAAATCAGGAGTTTAGGAGCTTCTCCAGATTTCTGAAGGTACCAACTGAGGTAGCTACCAACAATTGAACTGGTTTTACATCTGATGGAGACAGTCTAAAGGAGTGACAATCGGAGGGAGACAACTTCATTTGATTTCCATCAAGCAGTTAGAAAGACTGATGTGGATTCTGTGATTTTGAGGCTTATTATAAAAAAATTGTTTTCAGTTCATCATTTTGTCTGTTGTGTATCTTGTTTTTTCCAAAGTACAAAATGTGAAATTATTCGTGTGAGTCCTCAAAATCACCACATAGATAAATAAACAGTTTATAGATAAATGTAAGAGTTTTCCTCATTAAAATCTATTGAACACACTCAACATTATTATTATTGGTTTTGAACTTAACAAACCTTGAGCTGAATAATGCAACGATGTACAAAAATATAATAACATAGAAGTCATATCAGCCCGACCCTCCCTCCATCCCTCCCATTCCCACCCACCCCTTCCAGCCTGGTCGCCAGAATAAAACGTTGGCAGTCTACGTTTCTGCAAACCACAGAAACGTTGAACATCTACGTTTCAACATGTGTGATACATAGCATATTAACATTTCAACAATACGTATCATTTCAACATTTCTAAAGTGACATAGTTTACATGTGATCTATATGAGCTGATCTTTCCTATTATTAGGAGGAGGAGGGGTCGGTGGATGGTTAGTAAATTCCTTGGCAGCAAGTTGGAAATCAGCAGAGAACACGGTTCAAGACCACCTCGAAACCAATGTCCACTTCCAGTTTCAACCGACAAAAGCAGGTGTTTTTAGCGAGACGTCACGACGTTTGCAGCCGTTTTTTTGGGGAGAAAACCGGCTTTTTTTTAGTGACACATCGGCTGTTTTTATTTTATTTTTTATCTTTATTTTAACCCAAACCATGATCTTTCCCTAACCCTAACCAAGTGGTCTTTGTGCCTAAACCTAACCAGACCTTAACCACAGTGTTGTCACACCATAAAACATCATTATTCAACGGGTAGAAATGTTAATATGCTACGTTTGTAGAAATGTTGATATGATGCGTATTACACGTGTTGTAACATATATATTCAACGTTTCTGTGGTTTACAGAAACGTTCAATGCCAACGTTTTCTTCTGGCGATTGGGTTGCCCCTTCAGGTCCAACTCCTAATTACTTCAGGATATGTACCTATACAAAGAGAGAGGGATAAGTTACAACAGTTCAGACTATTAAGAAGAAACGAAAAAACAGTATAGTTGCAGAGAGGGAAATGATAACAGCTCTTGTGTATCAGTTTAGTTAAAAGAGTGGGATAGAGCAATAAACAAATAAATAAAATATAAATTAAAAAAGAGGAAACAAAAAAACTGACTCACACATGACAGTTGGATTCAATACTTATGTTGAATGTTAGAAAACCTCCCCAAATCTTTTTAAACTCTCCAGGCTTTACCTTCAAGTTACACATTATCTTTTCATTTGCTAGACACGATGCTAATTCATCAGTCCATCTAGCAGATGTAGGTGGATGTTCATCTTTCCATTGCATAGCTATACATTTGTTGGCTATGATGAGGGCAATTCTAATAAATTTGAGTTTGTTTTTATTGACTTTTATCATGGAGGTATCACCCAATAGAATTATTCTTGGTTCTGTGGGGATGGTTGTTCCTATGATGTCACTTAGCCCATTAACTATAGCGATCCAGTATGTATTTAGACATGGGCAGGACCAGAACATATGTATCAGTGTTCCTGTTCCAGTTTTACATCTTGGGCAGAACTCGGAATACTGAGGTTTTATTCTGTGCAACCTGTCAGGGGTGTAGTATATTCTATGAATGAGACTGTATTGTATAATTTTATGTCTACTGTTAAAAGAGAAATACTGAGTACCAATACACAGTGATTCCCATTCCGCTTCTTCAAAATTACACTCAAGGTCTTCTTCCCATTTGTGTTTCACTCCTAACAATTCCCACCCTATGATTTGATATATTCCTGAGTAAGTATAGGATATAAACCCTCTTACTCCTGAATACACTTTTAAGAGAGCCAGTCTGAATGTGGGATGGAGCTGGTGAAGCAAATCAGAAACTGATTCTAGGACAGACATGAAGACATCTATCAAGACAGACGACAGGAAAAATGATTCCAACATTCATATTGATCTGTGATATCTTTGACATCAGGGAAATACTGGAGTTGTGACTATTTTATCTCAGTTTATTGAAATGTGGATTCCAAAGGATGTAGGAAGGACGATGACAGGAAGCTTGTAGACAGATTGTGGGATTGACTGGTGTAATGCTGTATTGATGTGCTGCTGAATAATAAAGGTTGTTTTACACCTCTCTGTCTGAGCGTCTATATTTACACCAGCAGATGTTTGTGCTTCATCTGTTGGAGCTCAGAGGATCATAATGTAAGTTATCTGCAACTTTTCAAACAATAATCTTCATGTAGCTGCGATTCACAAACTGTAGACACCACGAGAGCTTTGATCAGTCTGCAGCTGCTTCCACATGTTCAGTGTTCTCACTGAATATCTGCTCTTCCAGTGGATCTTTTTCTCTTCATTAATGCTGCAACAATTATATTATCCTCATCTAACAGATCCACTACTGCCAGTCCAAACTTTCTCTTCAGCAGCGTTGTTACTGCTCTGTATAACAAAGTGAATATGAGAGAAAGTAAACACAGCTAGAACAGGTAACAGGTAGAGTGTACACAGAACTGTCAGTCACCTGCTGAGCTGTGGAGACACCTTGATACAGAAGATTATTTCAAGCTTTAAGGAATCTGATGTTCTCAATGTATAACTTCATATCACATTTCATATGTTTTAATGAAGGAACAAAATACCTGTTTTGCCTCTTTTTTCATTTACTTCAATGTAACTAATTTGTTTCCTTCAGTTTCTATCAGGTCATCAGTACAAAGTTGTTACTGTGTTTGTACCACTGTGAGACCAATCATGAAAAATACTGTGATTATTATCTGAGATAGATTCATATTTGTTATTACAGACATATGAATCAATTGTCTAATGGTTTAATATAAAAGTTGTGTGTGTGTGTGTGTGTGTGTGTGTGTGTGTATGTGTGTTCAGTGAACTGTATCAGTCTCTGCAGTAGCTTCCAGCTGCAGCAGTCAGTTCAGTTTCTGTTCAGTCTGACTGAGGGAGGTTTTTGTACGACGCTTTTTCACTGTGTGAACACAAGCTGACTGTTGATAGAGTGATAACTCTGACAGTAATAAACTCCTGAATCTTCAGCCTGAACTCCACTGATGGTCAGAGTGAAGTCAACTCCATTCCCTGCTCCACTTCCACTGAATCTGGAGGAGATTCCTGTAACTCTGTCTGATGTTGCATAGATCAGGAGTTTAGGAGTTTCTCCAGTTTTCTGATGGTACCAGGACAGCCAGTATTTTGAACCAGTCCAGAGAGCAACTTGTCTATTAGCTTTACAGTCAATAGAGACAGTTTGACCAAGCTGCAGTGATTTGGCTGCTGGTTGAGTCAAGACAACATTTTGTCCAACAGACCCTGAGGAGAGAGAAGAAACACTGGACATGAGATGGTGAAACTCAGCTACACTCCAAATGATTTTCACATGACAGAAAAATGATTTTCCTCACCCTGAGTGAAGCAGAGGAGAGTCCAGATGAGGACGGAGATCAAAGTCATGTTTTTGATGAGGAGGATTTCTGTGGCTTCTGTTGTGATGAAGGACAGCTGTCAGTCATCCACTGTTCAACTCTCAGGACTATAAACTCTCCCAGAGCACTGGAGCATGGTGCTGCTGATGCAAAGTGGCTCTCTATGGAAATGCTCTGACTGACTCCAACAGGGACTTGGATTACTCTGATGATGCTGTTTAATCAATGGATCAATCAGTTTATTAGAATATTGTTCAGAATGTATTTTTTATGGTTTCAGCTTTTACTCATATTTTCTTTCAGAATGTCTCATGTTTATTTATATGTATTTCTCGAGACATTAAGATCAATTTATCTTCAAAACATGAAATAAATGTACACATTCTGGAAATATCTGTCACTCAGGTGATGTTACTTGTAATTTTACTAACAGAGACTTGTTTTTTTGAGTGAGCCGTGTCTCTCTACAGTGAGAGGTTTTTGTACGACGACTCAGTCAGTTTGTATCACTGTGGTTCACGTTCGGTGGAGGAACCAGACTGGATTTGGGAAGTAAGTTTGTACTCAAATATTACACATAATGTTGACATTGAAAGCTTTAATGTGTTTAAATGTTTGTAGTAGATACAAATATCATCTGTGTTGATTTATATCACTTATATTCTCTTCTGTTTTAATCATGATGTAACTCAGACCAGCTTCAATAAACTGGTCTTTACACATTATTGTCAAACTGAAATGTGAACAGCTTGAGAAGAAAAAAGATTAAAGAACAATACTTCTACTTTTAAAATGTTAACAAAAATTAGTATTTAAATTTCTACTTAATAGTTAACTATTATGAAGTTGAATTAAAATTTATTTCAACAATGTAAAAATGAAAAATGTTTTCATATCTCTGATCCTCTTACTGTGATTGGTTTCTTACTGTAAGATAATGTTTAGTGTGATTTATATTTTTTGGTGGTGGGAGCTGTGATTATGAAAGTTTCTGATGCTGATTTGTGTTTTCATATTTTCTGTTAACAGGATATAATTGAGATAGATGTGATCCAGTATGAGGCCGAGGTCAAAGGTCATGACCAAGTTATTTCTAACCAAAAGTCTCCAGCCAATCTCTCTCCTCATTGGTCGTTAAATGGGTTGATTATCATTTTAAAACATTGGATCAAATCATAATATGGTAAGAATTGATGGAGAGAAGCTGTGATGGAAAACTTAATTGATTTCCCCCGAGACAATCATTGTCCAGAAACTGTTTTCCTGAAAGTGTTCTGACATATTTTCATTTATCTTAAAAACTACAATGTGCAAATTATTTAATCTATTTAATATGTGTGTGTGTGTGTGTGTGTGTGTGTGTGTGTGTGTGTGTGTGTGTGTGTGTGTGTGTGTTCAGTGAACTGTATCAGTCTCTGCAGTAGCTTCCAGCTGCAGCAGTCAGTTCAGTTTCTGTTCAGTCTGACTGAGGGAGGTTTTTGTACGACGCTTTTTCACTGTGTGAACACAGCCTGACTGTTGATATAGTGATAACTCTGACAGTAATAAACTCCTAAATCTTCAGCCTGAACTCCACTGATGGTCAGAGTGAAGTCAACTCCATTCCCTGCTCCACTTCCACTGAATCTGGAGGAGATTCCTGTAAATCTGTCTGATGTGTAGTAGATCAGAAGTTTAGGAGCTTCTCCAGTTTTCTGATGGTACCAGGACAGATAGTATTTTGGTCCAGAGTACTGATACACTTGTCTATTAGCTTTACAGTCAATAGAGACAGTTTGACCAAGCTGCAGTGATTTGGCTGCTGGTTGAGTCAAGACAACATTTTGTCCAACAGACCCTGAGGAGAGAGAAGAAACACTGGACATGAGATTGTGAAACTCAGTTACACTCCAAATGATTTTCACATGACAGAAAAATGATTTTCCTCACCCTGAGTGAAGCAGAGGAGAGTCCAGATGAGGACGGAGATCAAAGTCATGTTTTTGATGAGGAGGATTTCTGTGGCTTCTGTTGTGATGAAGGACAGCTGTCAGTCATCCAGTGTTCAACTCTCAGGACTATAAACTCTCCCAGAGCACTGGAGCATGGTGCTGCTGATGCAAAGTGGCTCTCTATGGAAATACTCTGACTGAGGTTTTAACAAAATGCGTCAGTGTTCATGTTTATGCTGATTTCTGTCAGTTAATTCACATCTTCAAATGTCAACTATCTTATCCAGAACTGTAAAGGCTGTCAGTTTCATTTTACCACAAATTTAACATCATATACGAAACATAATTATTAAGTTTGGAAATTTGTGGGGTTTTGCTTTAGTGAGTTTCTGTATAAACCAGCTGTGTTTTACAAATACATAACGGTTTTAATGAGTTTCTTGACTTCATAACCAGAGAGCCTGCCTTTAAAACACCTCTCTTATTACAATTACTGTCCCTCAGGTTTCTTCATCTGCACATTTTAAAGCTGCTGATCACACTGATATCATCATATATTATTTTATATCACAACATTCTTTAGATACAAACATAATGGAATCACTGGTTAATTCACTGACAGACTTCATTCACGTCAGTGTTGCTCTGAGCTCAGTTTGGTCTCACAGAAAGTCACAGTACAAACCTGCTGCTACATGATAAACAGTATATGTAAGGTCTGACCATACAAGTACTTATTCTGTAGTAACTACTTTCTTATCTCTCTATCTCTTTACCTCATTATGGTATAATTAAAGATATAATATGTATATTATCACATTACTGTAAGTTTGCCTGTTATGAGCTGCTGCAGTGCTGGACCAACATGGCCGCTAGGAACTATTTATCAAAAGTATAGATCCATTTCTCGACTTGTTCCTATTCAAATTTAGACAATGAAGTAGACGACATAATGCATAATGAATCTCTGGAGTGTGGGTGAAGCTTACCTGCCAAACATACATGCATAAAAAATGATTGTCACAACTACCATGAGCAAAGGGCAAAAACATTTGATTTTATTCCTCTCATCCATATACATATGTACTGATTCATACAAGGAAGTTACACCAAAACCCATTTGTTCAGACAGGCATTTGGGTATTATGTGCCATTTTATCTTAATTTGTCCATTTTATCTGCTCTCCTTTAATATTTTATCTGGTGTCTTTGCTTTTTATTTATTCAGATTTTATTTTATTTTATTTTATTTCTTTGACTGTGAAGCACTTTGTAACTGGTATTTGTGAAAGGTGCTATATAAATAAACTTTGCTTGCCGTAAGTTCTGGGAAGTTATACAGTAAATTTTGGGAAGTTACACTCTAAATCCCCAATTGTTACTCCCTTGTTTCTCATTGTTTTGTTTTCTTCCACTGTAACAACATTTAAGTACCAGTAAGAACTGGGAAGTATTTTAGATATACGGATTCATACAAGGAAGTTACACTGTAAATTCTGGGAAATTACACAGTAAAACGCAGGCTGTATTATAAAGTAGTACCAAAAATCTTGAGGGGGGATGAAAGAATCTAGCTCGGGGCAGTTTGCACTTCATTTAGTTTTAATAGATGAAGAGTATCTGGAGCAAATTCTGCCAAGTTTACTATGTACTTTAGTTTACTAGATTGAAATGAGAGAAGACATGAGGTAGTTTGGAAGCTTTTACAGTTGACTTTTATGAGTGAACATCATGAGATGATTATTCTATCTTGTCAGTTATGAAGTTCATCCAACTTTTTAATACAGAGAACGATGATGAGTGTGAGATGTGTCATAATATAATGTGATGAAGAGGATTTAACAGCTGAGGTGATGATGGGGCAGCATGAAAGAACAGAGTGTCTCTGTTTGATAGATTTTACATTTTGGAGTCAAGATGAATCTTGAATGACTAAATATTTGTTTGACTCAGTAAGAGGTTGTTGAGGTGGGAGGTGGACTGTTTGACCTTCAGGAGGAAAACTGATAGAGACACTATGAACATCATAAATCATCTGTGTGTGTGTGTGTGTGTGTGTGTGTGTGTGTGTGTGTGTGTGTTCAGTGAACTGTATCAGTCTCTGCAGTAGCTTCCAGCTGCAGCAGTCAGTTCAGTTTCTGTTCAGTCTGACTGAGGGAGGTTTTTGTACGACGCTTTTTCACTGTGTGAACACATCCTGACTGTTGATATAGTGATTACTCTGACAGTAATAAACTCCTGAATCTTCAGCCTGAACTCCACTGATGGTCAGAGTGAAGTCAGTTTTTGATCCACTGCCTGAAAAACGATCTGGAATCCCTGATGCTCGAGTGGTAGCCAAGTAAATGAGAAGTTTAGGAGCTTCTCCATCTCTCTGTTGGTACCAGGCTAAGTAGTTCCCATTATAAACATCCTGACTGGTCCTACAGCTGATGGTTGTGGATCCTCCCAGAGCAGATGTCACTGCTGCAGGCTGAGTCACTGTGATCTGGCCTCTGGACTCTGAGGATACAGAGACAAAAACATAAAGCAGTGTCATGGTTTTGATGGTTTTGATGGTTTTGATGGTTTTGTCGGCTTCATTTCAGAGGGACAGATGTTCATAGAGGAGAGGAGTTTGATTCTCTGGACTTTACCTGTGAAGCAGCAGCAGAGAATAGTCCAGATGAGGACGGAGATCAAAGTCATGTTTTTGATGAGGAGGATTTCTGTGGCTTCTGTTGTGATGAAGGACAGCTGTCAGTCATCCAGTGTTCAACTCTCAGGACTATAAACTCTCCCAGAGCACTGGAGCATGGTGCTGCTGATGCAAAGTGGCTCTCTATGGAAATGCTCTGACTGACTCCATCAGGGACTTCGATTACTCTGATGATGCTGTTTAATCAATGAATCAATCAATTTACCAGATTATTGATTAACTATGTGTCAGTGATCATTTTCTGTGTTTCATTTATGTTCTGTGAACAGATTGTCTTCAGAAATGTCTGTTTTGATTCATTTTACATCTACAACACTCAGTTTTAATTCAAGACATAATTTAAAATACAGTAAACATGAAAGAAAATGATTAATTTTAGAATAAAAATATAAATTATTGGCCTACTGTTATATATTTTCATATCATCCAGCTGTGTTTCACAGACTGAGGCTGTTTTTGTTGAGTTTGTTGTGTTCAAAGTCAGAGAGCCGTGTCTCTCTACAGTGAGAGGTTTTTGTACGACGACTCAGTCAGTTTGTATCACTGTGGAACACGTTCGGTGGAGGAACCAGACTGGATGTTGGAAGTAAGTTAAACTTTAAAAGTATTTTATTAAATCCTGAGTGATATTTTGGTTTTTGCACATATGTTTTCTCTAGAAATTGAAATTTCTGATTTTACATTTTCACTTCAAATTTTTGACCAACAGTTGTCCATCAGCAACAAAAATAAGAGTTTTGTTTGTTTTTGAAGTTTAAATGATGAATCAATATATTCTAAGTGTTTGGTCCACAGTAGAAATCATGTAATGTTTTAGATTAAAGCTGAAATTTGAGGACTTGTAGTTTTAGTTTAATGTGACAAAGTCAGAGAGCCGTGTCTCTCTACAGTGAGAGGTTTTTGTACGACCACTCAGTCAGTTTGTATCACTGTGGTTGACTTTTGGTGGAGGAACCAGACTGGATGTTGGAAGTAAGTTTCTGCTCAAATATTAAATATCGAATCATCACTTAAGTTTGTAATTTCTGTGTCTGAACATTTGTAGTCGATATAAGTTTCCACTGAGCTGATCTAAAACACTTTAAAGTCTCAATTTTATTGTTCATTTCTCCTCTTTAACCTTGAAGTTGAACTCAAAGCAGCTTTACTGAACTTTTCTTTACATGTTCCAGTTAGTTTGTTAAATGTGAACAGCAGAAAGGTTAAAGAACAACAATCCTACGTTAAACATGTTTTTAAAATTCAATCTTTAAGTCTCAGTTTTGAGTGAAAGTTGAGTTAAAACTGTTCGGAACAACGTGGGCGATTATAACAAAAAATGCTGCATCTCATCATTTAAAGTGTCTAAAATTGTCTTTTAACCTCAGTTTGAAATATTTCTTTGTTCTGAAAGATATTTGTTTCTTTAATATGTCTCAACATGTTGTGTATATTACGGCTGTCTGTTAGTTTTTGCTCATAATGTCCTTTAACACTGAATCTGATTAACTGTTGCTCGTTTGTTAGTTTTGAAAGTAAATATGTTCAAAATCAATTTATAAGATATATATTCAAACTCTTTGTCCTTATTTTCAGTAACTAGTGTGAAATAAAATGCAGTAAAGAGTCATATGAGGACTCTTTCCGTGCTGATCTGCATGAGAGGTTTCTTAAAGGGAAGTGAAACAATGTGTGAGTGAGTGACTGGTGGAGCAGAAAAAACATCTGACAGAAACTCCTTAAAGGGGAAAATCCACTCTAACACAGTAAAGGTGTCCAAGTGTCTGGTGTTCGATTGACAGCTGTGTGGTCCCTGTCCTCTAATGTGATTGGTGTCTCCTAGGTGATGTCCGTCCCACCCTGACGGTGCTACCCCCCTCCAGCGAGGAGCTGCAGCAGGGGAAGGCCACGCTCATGTGTCTGGCCAACGATGGCTTCCCCTCAGACTGGAGTCTGGCCTGGAAGGTGGACGGCAGCAGCAGCAGCAGCTTGGAGCAGAGCAGGAGCCCCGGGGTGCTGCAGAAGGACGGCCGCTACAGCTGGAGCAGCACCCTGAGGCTCCCTGCAGACCAGTGGAGGAAGGTGGGCTCTGTGACCTGTGAGGCCACCCAGGGCTCCCAGACTCCAGTCTCAGAGACACTGAGGAGAGACCAGTGTTCCCAGTCCTGACCTGACTCACTGCTACTGCTTTTACTCTGCTACTGCTCTCACTCTGATCTCTGCAACTATCTCTCTCTTTTATTTCACATGTTTCAGTAACAATATTTACTTGCTTGTTGTAATGTTTCAATATAATTTCAGTATTTCCAGACAATAAAGATCTGTTCATCAAATCACTTGTTTTCATGTTTATTATTATAAAAGTGTCTTTATTATTTTCTCTTAATGGTAACAGTAATGATATTAAATCCTGATAAAAACTGAGTTATAAATGTTTCAACTGCTCTATGAAGACTTCAGAAGGAAAATGTAAGATCACATAATGTATTGATTCATATACTGTATATTAGGAAAGTATTTACACTCAAACAACACTCTTAGATATTATGTGATTAATGCTACACAGTCATGGTGGTAGTAAGTCCATAATGTGTTTTCATAGTTTACAGTAAAGTCATAATAATTGTAGAAAATGCTTTGCTGGAGTCACTTCAGATTTGTCTGTAATAATTAGTAATTGAGTAATTTTAATGAAAAATCCTCCAATCATCTTATGTTACTGAAGTGTGTCAGTGCAAAGAGTCTAATATTTTTTATTTTTTCAGATGTATTAAAAGCATATACATAATCTTTTAAACAAATTCACAAAACCCTCAGAAATATGTTCTAATTCTGAAATAAAAAGCAAAATATCATCAGCATAAAGAGATATAAAATGAGTGTGATCTGACATTTTAACCCTGGACATCTTTACAAACTGCTTCTGCTGAAGAGCTGAAACACAAAGACACATGAAAGAGATGAAAAAGGGAAATAATTCAAGTATTAATTAATTTCATGATCAATTAAATGTGTTTTGGTTTATATTATAAATACTTGCTGCTGGAATAAAAACACGCAAAATGACAAATATATGTCACATGACATGATTAGTAATTTTACAACACAAATGATAGTAAATTTTATCATGATAACATTTTGTAATTTATTTCTAAAACATTGTATGTTTGAGTATCTATGAAAAATGGTAAGAGATGAAATAAATAAATAGTCATAATAATATAGTTTTAATATAATAAATAATAGTTTTAGTGTTCATGTGTTGTAGTCAGTAGATTCAACTTATTAAAAAATTTCAACAGAGGTTAGATTTGATGTTCAGCCAAATGTTTCATATTCTGTATTAATTAAGTATTTAAAATAAATCTTTTTTTGTAAAATACAATAAATGTTTAGTGTTAAAATGTTCAAATTAAAAGATTAAAACCTCTGTTGTTTTAGTTTGAGTGCAGCTGTTGAGTCAGATCAGTTCCTCTTCAGCTGAGGGAGGTTTTTGTACAACGTTGTATCACTGTGTGAACGGGTAGCTGCTACCATGCTGACAGTAATAAACTCCTGAATCTTCAGCCTGAACTCCACTGATGGTCAGAGTGAAGTCAGTCCCAGATCCACTTCCACTGAAACGATCTGAAACTCCAGGCTGACGGTTTGTAGAATCATAAATCAGGAGTTTAGGAGCCTTTCCATGTTTCTGAAGGTACCAGTGGAGGTAGTTACTAACACCTGAACTGGTTTTACATCTGATGGAGACAGTCTGTCCTGGAACAACAGACTGAGATCCAGGAGACTGAGTCAGGATTTTTTGTCCTGATGAACCTGGAAAACATGAAAAAGAGGAGAGGGGTTATTGAGTCAAATCCAGCTTGGAGAAAGATGATCAACATGAAAACAGAAGAGTATCATTTCTTTAACATGGAGAATAGATGGAAGAAGGTAAATGCTGCTTGTTTCAGTGTTTCTCCATCACAGCAGAACATCATTGTGGTGAACCTGGTTGCATCCTGAAGCAAAGTTTTCACAAGAGAGTCTCACCCTGAACAAGGAGCCCCAGGGTGGCCAGCAGTAGAGTCAGTGACATCATCATTGTGCTGCCGGCGTGTCAGTGGCTGTGAAAGGTCTGGACAGCCACTGATCAACACTGGCCTCTTAACGGCTGGGAGCAGAGAGGCAGGACAGATATGCAAACACACAGAGTCAGTGAACTGTAGCTGTCCTCAACATATCATGCTGTTTCCTCCTCACTGCTGGGAGAACTCACTGTAATTTGTAGCCGATACCTCAGATTTTTACATTCTACATACTGTAAATAATTAGATGTAGACATGCTGATGTAATTGAAGGCTTGTTTTGGGACTCACACATGTGTTGAATCAGGTGGACTTTATATACAGACCTTCTTGGTCAAATGCTGAGTCAGGTCACAACCAACGATCACATTCATTTGATGTGACGGTATGCTGATGATATTATGTTTTTTATTTCTAACGCTACAACAGTTTTACAAGCTCACATTCATTCAGAAGGTCAAAGACGTCATGTCAAAATGTCCCAGGTGCACTCAATAAAACATTATTGGGAGAATAATTCAGAGGGCTTCCTCTTGATGTTAAAGCACCTGAAATAATATTTTAACACACAGTATATACACAACTTCATGGCCTTCAAAAAATTTTAAAAAATGTAGGATTTAACAAGTTTTCAGACCTTGAAAGACATGTTTACAATATCTGACAGTATATCACATGGAATATGTGCACTCACAAGTAACTGTATATAGACTCTCATTGCTCTGTGTTATTTAAAACATTTTATTCTTTCATCTGAATTTTAATACTTTCAGAGTTTCATTCTTGATGTTTAAACTGGAATTAAAGTCTATTTCCTCTTTGTGAAAGTTACATATTTATCTCAGCCATCATCCCTCCTCTGATGTCTCATTTGAGGTAAAATACAAGAAACATGGAGGTAAAACTTTCCAACCAATTGTTACGATTTAGAGATGAAAACACAAAAAATCTTAACAGAAGACTTGTGAACTTCTACAGAATCTTGTCTGCACACATTTTGGACTAACAGGTACAAAATGAATCTGTCCTTTTTAAAAACATCTTTATATTTTATATCAAACTACACAAACTTTTAATAAGAATAAACCTCAGAGATAAAAACTATCTCTGTATTTACAGTCAGTTGTTATCATGGGCTCATCAGTGTGGAGTGTTTGGTGTCTTTAATGCATTTGGTCCACAAACACAGTTTGTTCAGTGACATGTAATGTACGAATTGCTGAACACAATAAATTATGATCATCATGATCTGCAGATGTTGATGCTACATATATTATGGCTCTGCTAGATGTGATTGACACTTTTAGTACCTTTATTTATGTCATCAGTCAGTGTCATTAAGATACAGATCTGTTGTGACAAGAGAGACCAGAGAGCAAGAAACAATTATGATCAGAAAACCAAACAACCAGCAAACAAGAACAACACGTCTAAAGTCAGACAACCAACAATAAAGCAACAATTACAATTAATATCAATTATTACAGGAATCATGAAAACATCAGATAAAGCTTAAAAATCTTCAAGGGGAATGAAAGAATCTAGCTCGGGGCAGTTTGCACTTCATTTAATTTTAACAGATGAAGAGTATCTGGAGCAAATTCTGCCAAGTTCACTATGTACTTTAGTTTACTAGATTGAAATGAGAGAAGACGTGAGGTAGTTTGGAAGCTTTTACAGTTGACATTTATGAGTGAACATCATGAGATGATTATTCTATCTTGTCAGTTATGAAGTTCTTCCAACGTTTTTATACAGAGAAAGATGATGAGTGTGAAATGTGTCATAACATAATGTGATGAAGAGGATTTAACAGCTGAGGTGATGATGGGGCAGCATGAAAGAACAGAATGTCTCTGTTTGATAGATTTTACATTTTGGAGTCAAGATGAATCTTGAATGATTAAATATTTGTTTGACTCAGTAAGAGGTTGTTGAGGTGGGAGGTGGACTGTTTGACCTTCAGGAGGAAAACTGATAGAGACACTATGAACATCATAAATCATCTGTGTGTGTGTGTGTGTGTGTGTGTGTGTGTGTGTGTGTGTGTGTGTGTGTGTGTGTGTGTGTGTGTGTGTTCAGTGAACTGTATCAGTCTCTGCAGTAGCTTCCAGCTGCAGCAGTCAGTTCAGTTTCTGTTCAGTCTGACTGAGGGAGGTTTTTGTACGACGCTTTTTCACTGTGTGAACACAACCTGACTGTTGATAGAGTGATAACTCTGACAGTAATAAACTCCTGAATCTTCAGCCTGAACTCCACTGATGGTCAGAGTGAAGTCAACTCCATTCCCTGCTCCACTTCCACTGAATCTGGAGGAGATTCCTGTAACTCTGTCTGATGTTCGGTGGATCAGACGTTTAGGAGCTTCTCCAGTTTTCTGATGGTACCAGGACAGATAGTATTGTGGTCCAGAGTGCTGATACACTTGTCTATTAGCTTTACAGTCAATAGAGACAGTTTGACCAAGCTGCAGTGATTTGGCTGCTGGTTGAGTCAAGACAACATTTTGTCCAACAGAAGAAACACTGGACATGAGATGGTGAAACTCAGCTACACTCCAAATGATTTCCACATGACAGAAAAATGATTTTCCTCACCCTGAGTGAAGCAGAGGAGAGTCCAGATGAGGACGGAGATCAAAGTCATGTTTTTGATGAGGAGGATTTCTGTGGCTTCTGTTGTGATGAAGGACAGCTGTCAGTCATCCAGTGTTCAACTCTCAGGACTATAAACTCTCCCAGAGCACTGGAGCATGGTGCTGCTGATGCAAAGTGGCTCTCTATGGAAATGCTCTGACTGACTCCAACAGGGACTTAGATTACTCTGATGATGCTGTTTCATCAATGGATCAATCAATTTACCAGATTATTGTACAGAATGTATTTTTTATGGTTTCAGCTTTTTCTCTCTGGACACATTTTCTTTCAGAATGTCTCATGTTTATTTATATGTATTTCTAAAGAAATTAAGATCAATTTATCTTTAAAACATGAAATAAATGTACACATTCTGGAAATATCTGTCACTCAGGTGATGTTACTTGTAATTTTACTAACAGAGACTTGTTTTTTTGAGTGAGCCGTGTCTCTCTACAGTGAGAGGTTTTTGTACGACGACTCAGTCAGTTTGTATCACTGTGGTTCATGTTCGGTGGAGGAACCAGACTGGATGTGGGAAGTAAGTTTGTACTCAAATATTACACATATTGTTGACATTTAAAGCTTCAATGTGTTTAAATGTTTGTAGTAGATACAAATATCATCTGTGTTGATTTATATCACTTATATTCTCTTCTGTTTTAATCATGATGTAACTCAGACCAGCTTCGATAAACTGGTCTTTACACATTATTGTCAAACTGAAATGTGAACAGCTTGAGAAGAAAAAAGATTAAAGAACAATACTTCTACTTTTAAAATGTTAACAAAAATTAGTATTTAAATTTCCACTTAATAGTTAACTATTATGAAGTTGAATTAAAATTTATTTCAACAATGTAAAAATGAAAAATGTTTTCATATCTCTGATCCTCTTACTGTGATTGGTTTCTTACTGTAAGATAATGTTTAGTGTGATTTATATTTTTTGGTGGTGGGAGCTGTGATTATGAAAGTTTCTGATGCTGATTTGTGTTTTCATATTTTCTGTTAACAGGATATAATTGAGATAGATGTGATCCAGTATGAGGCCGAGGTCAAAGGTCATGACCAAGTAATTTCTAACCAAAAGTCTCCGGCCAATCTCTCTCCTCATTGGTCGGTAAATGGGTTGATTATCATTTTAAAACATTGGATCAAATCATAATATGGTAAGAATTGATGGAGAGAAGCTGTGATGGAAAACTTAATTGATTTCCACAAAGACAATCATTGTCCAGAAACTGTTTTCCTTAAAGTGTTCTGACATATTTTCATTTATCTTAAAAACTGCAATGTGCAAATTATTTAATCTATTTAATGAAATGTGTGTGTGTGTGTGTGTGTGTGTGTGTGTGTTCAGTGAACTGTATCAGTCTCTGCAGTAGCTTCCAGCTGCAGCAGTCAGTTCAGTTTCTGTTCAGTCTGACTGAGGGAGGTTTTTGTACGACGCTTTTTCACTGTGTGAACACAACCTGACTGTTGATATAGTGAGCACTCTGACAGTAATAAACTGCTGCATCTTCAGCCTGAACTCCACTGATGGTCAGAGTGAAGTCAGTTTTTGATCCACTGCCTGAAAAACGATCTGGAATCCCTGATGCTCGAGTGGTAGCATCGTAAATGAGAAGTTTTGGAGCTTCTCCATCTTTCTGTTGGTACCAGGCAAAACAGGGCTTAGAACTGCCACAATATTCATCAACCTGACGACTGACCCTACAGCTGATGGTTGTGGATCCTCCCAGAGCAGATCTCACTGCTGCAGGCTGAGTCACTGTGACCTGGCCTCTGGACTCTGAGGATACAGAGACAAAAACATAAAGCAGCGTCATGGTTTTGATGGTTTTGATGGTTTTGTGGGCTTCATTTCAGAGGGACGGATGTTCATAGAGGAGAGGAGTTTGATTCTCTGGACTTTACCTGTGAAGCAGCAGCAGAGGAGAGTCCAGATGAGGACGGAGATCAAAGTCATGTTTTTGATGAGGAGGATTTCTGTGGCTTCTGTTGTGATGAAGGACAGCTGTCAGTCATCCAGTGTTCAACTCTCAGGACTATAAACTCTCCCAGAGCACTGGAGCATGGTGCTGCTGATGCAAAGTGGCTCTCTATGGAAATGCTCTGACTAATTAACATAATCATCACATTCTCAAGTGATATTTTTCTTTGCTTGCAATAATGCTGATATTCTCTTTATGTTAAATTATTAAGGACATATTCATCAAATCATATGTGTCCAAGGCAACATATAATTTAAAGAATGACTGCTGTCACATGTTACTGTGTTCAGTGAATCTACAGACACTGAGTTTGTCTCTGGGTATATTCACAAGGATTTTATCATTTTTTTGTCACCATTTTACACATAAATGATGATTGAATGATTGATGAAGCCTGTCAAAGTAAAGGATGAAAGGAGAACATTTTAACAGAAGTATTGAGTCTGTTCTACATGGTGTCTTTCACATCTGTCCAGCTGTGTACTACTACAGGAGACATGGATTACTCTGATGATGCTGTTTGATCAATGGATCAATCAACTTTCAGAATATTGGTATGGATGTGTTTATATTCATTTTGATGTGGTTTGGGCTTTTTTTAGGATGTAATTTCTTCCATCTAAATGTATTACCACAAAATACATCACATCAATTAAATTTAAAATGGATATGGATCAATCAAGTTATGAGGTTAATGTACAGAATGTTTTTATGGTTTCAGCTTCTTCTCACTGAAAGAAAGTTATTTTACAATGTTTCATATTTATTTCAATATATTTCTACAGAAATTAAAATCAAATTCAATTAACAGTAAAATATAGAAAATATAATGACACTCAGTTGATGTCAGACAGCCGTGTCTCTCTACAGTGAGAGGTTTTTGGTGGAGGAACCAGACTGGATGTTGGACATATGTTTCTCTGCAAATATTACATATAATTTTCCATGTAATACATAAATGTGTTTTTGTGTGTTTAAATAACCTTTGCCTTGACTTACATGAAAGATCTTGTTTTAATTTTAACACTTTGGTCATTTAGTTTAACTCAGACCACCTTCAATGAACTGGTCTTTACACATTATTGTCAAACTGAAATGTGAACAGCTTGAAATGAAGAAAAGATAAAAGAAAAATAAATACAATTTAAAAATGATTACCAAATTTACTTTTACACTTACACTCAGTAGTTAACTATTATTAAGTTAAATTGAAATTAATTTCAACAATGTACATTAAAAATAAAAATGTTTTCATATCTCTGATCCTCTTACTGTAATTAGTTTCTTACTGTAAGATAATATTTAGTGTGATTGATATTTTTTGGTGGTGGGAGCTGTGATTATGAAAGTTTCTGATGCTGATCTGTGTCTTCATAATTTCTCTTAAGGGGACATATTTGAGATAGATGTGATCCAGTAGGAGGCTGAGGTCAAAGGTCATGACCAAGACATTTCTTACCAGTCAGGTCAAGAAATGGGTTCATTATCATTTAAAGACATTGGATCAAACCGTAACAGGCTAAGAATGAATGATGAGAAGCTGTGATGAAGAACTTTGTTGATTTCCACAAAGACAATCATTGTCCAGAAACCGTTTTACTTTATACGTAATACATTTTTACATATTTTTATTTGTCCTAAATGCTACAATGTGCGAGTTGTTAAATCCATTTAAAGAAATGTGTGTGTGTGTGTGTGTGTGTGTGTGTGTGTGTGTGTGTGTGTGTGTGTTCAGTGAACTGTATCTGTCTCTGCAGTAGCTTCCAGCTGCAGCAGTCAGTTCAGTTTCTGTTCAGTCTGACTGAGGGAGGTTTTTGTACGACGCTTTTTCACTGTGTGAACACATATCCACTGTGATAACTCTGACAGTAATAAACTCCTGAATCTTCAGCCTGAACTCCACTGATGGTCAGAGTGAAGTCAGTTTTTGATCCACTGCCTGAAAAACGATCTGGAATCCCCGGTGCTCGCTCATTAACCCTGTAAATTAGTGGTTTAGGAGCTTCTACATCTCTCTGGTGGTACCAGTGTAAAAGATCTTTACGGCTACTGCTTCCTATATCCACCTGTGAATTAGTTTTACAGCTGATGGAGACGGATCCTCCCAGAGCAGATCTCACTGCTGCAGGCTGAGTCACTGTGACCTGGCCTCTGGACTCTGAGGATACAGAGACAAAAACATAAAGCAGCGTCATGGTTTTGATGGTTTTGATGGTTTTGTCGGCTTCATTTCAGAGGGACGGATGTTCATAGAGGAGAGGAGTTTGATTCTCTGGACTTTACCTGTGAAGCAGCAGCAGAGGAGAGTCCAGATGAGGACGGAGATCAAAGTCATGTTTTTGATGAGGAGGATTTCTGTGGCTTCTGTTGTGATGAAGGACAGCTGTCAGTCATCCAGTGTTCAACTCTCAGGACTATAAACTCTCCCAGAGCACTGGAGCATGGTGCTGCTGATGCAAAGTGGCTCTCTATGGAAATGCTCTGACTAATTAACATAATCATCACATTCTCAAGTGATACTTTTTTAATGCTTGCAGTAATGCTGATCATTTTTGTATGTATGAACAATAAAGAAACTTTCATCAAATCATCTGTGCACAAACATCTTATTACAATAATAAACTGCTGTCACATGTTACTGTGTTCAATGAATCTCCAGATACTGAGTTTGTCTCTGGGTATATTCACAGGGATTTTATCATTTTTTGTCACCATTTTACTCGTAAATTATGGTAGTTTTTAAAGCATGTCAAAGTATAGGATGAAAGGAGAACATTTTAACAGAAACAGTGAGTCTGTTCTACATGGTGTCCCTCACATGTGTCCTCTCTGTCCTGCTCTGTACTATATTGTTCTGTATTTCAGCATGGGGATGGAGGAGCAGAGACAGGAAGCTTGTAGGCAGATTGTGGGATTGACTGGTGTAATGCTGTATTGATGGTGATTTATACCTCTGTGTCTGAGTGTCTGTATTTGCACTACCAAATGTTTGTGGTTCATCTGTTGGAGCTCAGAGGATCATAATGTAACTTATGTGCAACTTTTCAAACAATAATCTTCATGTAGCTGCAATTCACAAACTGTAGACACCACGAGAGCTTTGATCAGTCTGCAGCTGCTTCCACATGTTCAGTGTTCTCACTGAATATCTGCTCTTCCAAGTCATGTCACATTTTCTTATACAGCAAATTTCATACAGAAAGCAACACAATGAGCTTCACAAGGGCAAGAGCAATACAATTATAAATACATAAAATACAAGCATACATATCATCATACATAAAAGCAAGCAAACATATGATTGTATACATGGACGCATAGGTAATTAAAGTACATAATAATTCAGTTAAAACAGGAGCAGAGAGTTGCTCAACCTAGTTAAGCACAACAGTAAACAGAAATGTTTTAAGTCTACTTTTAAAGGAACTAAGTGTTGGGGCATCTCTAATATCACTTGGAAAGTCAGTCCATCTGTATGGAGCATAATAGCTGAATGCAGCCTCTCCTGCTTTAGAGCACTCACATGGAGGACAACAAGGAGACCACTGGCTGATGATGTGAGGCTTCTTGTTGGTTCATATGGCAAAAGCAATTCCTTAATATAATTTGGAGCAGTGCCATTCAGTGCCTTGTAGACGAGTAGGAGGACTTTAAAATCAATTCTAGCATTTACTGGAAGCCAGTGCAAGGAATTAAGAACAGGTGTGATATGTGCACTTTTCTTAGTCTTGTCTAAAATACGTGCAGCATCATTCTGTATAAGCTGCAGGCGCTTAACAGTTTTTCGAGAGTCCAGAAAAAATAGTATTGCAATAGCCAAGTCTGCTTGTGACAAATGCATGTACTAGTTCTTCAGTGTCTGAATTTGACAGAAAGCCTCTGATTTTTGAGATATTTTTTGAGGTGATAGAAATCTGATGTTGTGACATTATTGATATGACAGTGAAAGTTAAGCTCAGCATCTATGATAACATCAATGTATCATGTCATGTAGCAGGTGGATGTGACTCCCCTCGTTGAGACCTGCTGATAGACGTAACAGCGGAGCAGAGGAGAGACACTGAGATAGTGATGTAACCGACCTGCACGCTGGTATTTGACATGTTTTTTTTTTCTTCTCAACAACAAATACTGTTTAAAATATTTGTATGAAACAAATATTCGTAAAAAAACAAACAAAAAAAACCAAAAACAATATTTGTGCTTTGCTGAATAACGTGTTTGTATTTGGGCCCAACCCTAGCAGGTAGTCATTATATGATCTGACTTCACATGCACTGCTGGGAAAATTCACTGGTCAAATGTCTACATTGTATTTGAATGAATGAACTATAATCACATTATTCTCTTTTAGTGATTTTTGTATTGGGTTGAATACACTGTAATTAATTTGTAGCTGATACATCAGATTTTTACGTTGCACATACTGTAAATAATTGAAGTTTAAAAATCTTCAAGGGGAATGAAAGAATCTAGCTCGGGGCAGTTTGCACTTCATTAAATTTTAACAGATGAAGAGTATCTGGAGCAAATTCTGCCAAGTTTACTATGTACTTTAGTTTACTAGATTGAAATGAGAGAAGACGTGAGGTAGTTTGGAAGCTTTTACAGTTGACTTTTATGAGTGAACATCATGAGATGATTATTCTATCTTGTCAGTTATGAAGTTCATCCAACTTTTTTGTACAGAGAACGATGATGAGTGTGAGATGTGTCATAACATAATGTGATGAAGAGGATTTAACAGCTGAAGTGATGATGGGGCAGCATGAAAGAACAAAATGTCTCTGTTTGATAGATTTTACATTTTTGAGTCAAGATGAATCTTGAATGATTAAATATTTGTTTGACTCAGTAAGAGGTTGTTGAGGTGGGAGGTGGACTGTTTGACCTTCAGGAGGAAAACTGATAGAGACACTATGAACATCATAAATCATCTGTGTGTGTGTGTGTGTGTGTGTGTGTGTGTGTGTGTGTGTGTGTGTGTGTGTGTGTGTGTGTGTGTGTGTGTGTGTGTGTTCAGTGAACTGTATCAGTCTCTGCAGTAGCTTCCAGCTGCAGCAGTCAGTTCAGTTTCTGTTCAGTCTGACTGAGGGAGGTTTTTGTACGACGCTTTTTCACTGTGTGAACACACGCTGACTGTTGATATAGTGATAACTCTGACAGTAATAAACTCCTGAATCTTCAGCCTGAACTCCACTGATGGTCAGAGTGAAGTCAGTTTTTGATCCACTGCCTGTAAAACGATCTGGAATCCCTGATGCTCGTCTGGTAGCCCAGTAAATGAGAAGTTTAGGAGCTTCTCCATCTTTTTGTTGGTACCAGGCTAAGTAGTAGTCAGAGCCATCATAGTACACAGCAGGATTAGTTTTACATTTGATGGTTGTGGATCCTCCCAGAGCAGATGTCACTGCTGCAGGCTGAGTCACTGTGATCTGACCTCTGGACTCTGAGGATACAGAGACAAAAACATAAAGCAGCGTCATGGTTTTGATGGTTTTGATGGTTTTGTGGGCTTCATTTCAGAGGGACGGATGTTCATAGAGGAGAGGAGTTTGATTCTCTGGACTTTACCTGTGAAGCAGCAGCAGAGGAGAGTCCAGATGAGGACGGAGATCAAAGTCATGTTTTTGATGAGGAGGATTTCTGTGGCTTCTGTTGTGATGAAGGACAGCTGTCAGTCATCCAGTGTTCAAGTCTCAGGACTATAAACTCTCCCAGAGCACTGGAGCATGGTGCTGCTGATGCAAAGTGGCTCTCTATGGAAATGCTCTGACTGACTCCAACAGGGACTTGGATTACTCTGATGATGTTGTTTCATCAATGGATCAATCAATTTACCAGAATATTGATTAACGATGTGTTGATTTTTTTGACATAGATTTGGTTTGATGATAGCAGAAAGATTATCTTTCAGAGTATCTTCCATCCTTTAAGACTTTGTATGAAAGAAAATATTCTTGATTACATTTACTTAATGATTATATAGTTTCATCTGATGAAATCTACAAGGCATTTATTTAGTGAGTCTATTATCTGGAAACATTTCATGTGTTTTTCTCAATCATTATAACAGTGAATACCATAATATCACTGTAGCTGGTTTATCCTCATGTTGTATTTGTTGGTATAATTTTTTTTTCATTGGAAAAAGCATTTTGCTGCAGTAGTGAAGT
The DNA here is from genome assembly GCF_910596095.1 of Thunnus maccoyii. Classification (NCBI taxonomy): domain Eukaryota; kingdom Metazoa; phylum Chordata; class Actinopteri; order Scombriformes; family Scombridae; genus Thunnus; species Thunnus maccoyii. Next base: position 2,880,261 of record NC_056547.1, read on the forward strand.
CCGTCTGATTTCATGTTTAATGAGTGACACCTGTGTAAGGGGTTTGGTATTAAGCTGAAAAATTTCAAATCAAATAAAAGTATTAAAGACTACAATGCGTAACACTGAGTTCTTTAAAACTGATGTTTGAGTTTGTTGATTAAACTAAAGTAGTTAAAGTAAAGTAAAGTAGTTCAGCTTGAAAATTTTTATCTTTAGTAGTGAAACCTGTCTGTTGCCATGGTTCATCAGTGATGCCTGTCTGTTGCCATGGTTACTGAGCTCAGAGAGGGAAGTGAAACACTGAAGATCAGTTTCATCCAATGTGAGAAAGACCAGAGACATGAACGGTCCAATGTAGAGCCAAAGTAGAACAAGACCACGTGCTTGAAAGCGGTCGCAGATGTGAACATGCCAGTCTGTCCACTGTGGCTGAATCCAAACTGTTTCATTCAAATGTTTGTTTGTTTTTTTCTCCAAACCATCCAGAAACTGAACAATAAGCACATGTGGTTTTCACACATTTCATTTGTGACAAAGTCAGTGACACATGTGTTTTCGGGTGTTTCGTGTATAATTTATTCACAAACGCGTGTTCTGCTAAAGGCCCTGAGTTCTTTTAGCAGTGTTTTAATGCCTCCTAGTGGTGGTTTTGTTTGAACAGGAAATAGTTCTCATATGCAGACTGAGGAGCAGATACATAGGATACAACAAACATACATTTTTATCACCATTTCATTTGATATGTAGCCCCAACACCAATATGTTGTGCATCAAGACCTAAATACAATAGTTCTCTTTAGCCTCAAGCACCCTATAAGTGGCAGGTTCTGAAGAATGATGGCAGTGTAGACACAATATATAAGAAATATCCCTCTGAAGAAAAGTGTCAGACGGATATGTTGGATAGTTGCTTGTAATTACTGTCAAATACTATTCATATACAGTTAATCTCATACATTAATTGGAAAAGTCTGTAGACAGTTGCTCGTAATTACTTTCAAATAATGTTTATATAAAGTAATGATTATTGAAATTATGTTTTCGTATGCCATTTTCACATGATCCTATTTTTTGTACAGTATAAAACCAGTATTTACCAGGAATTTACTGTAAATAGATGAGACAATCACATACAATTAAAGCCTAAAGCTCTCAAGATACCTTTAATGGGTGTTCAAAGAGGATAATTTGAATATAATTTTATGTAATTTTTTTGTGTTTTACATCTGGAAATCTGTGCTTTGATTGGGCGGCCTTCAGGATAAACTGGATAATTCTATGAATCTACAAAAGAATACTGTATTAAACTTTATTTAAATTAGGTCATTTTAAAGTATTTCTTCAATGTTTTTAATTTTTTTTGGGCAGATTTATACATTTCTTTAACATTCCAGCAATATTTTATAGCGTAAGGCTCGAAGGGGCCACGGCCGGGGGACCTGAACCTGCGTTGTTGTTGTTGTTGTTGTTGTTGTTGTTGTTTCTTCGGTTGTCTGTAGACTTACATGCAAGTGATTTGACTTTCAAGGGTATTCAGTAGCTGTTGTTAATTGAAACTCACTGTAGTCCTCACTGTTTGTAGTCAGTTACACAATAGTGTGTTGAGTAGTATGTCGTACATTTTGCAGTTTACAATAAAAATTTGTAAATATGCCACTTATGAAAATTCTGCTAAAAGCAGTGCAAATTAATAGTAATGTGCATTACTGTTAATTTGCACTTTTCACAAGTGGCATACTTACAGATTTGTACCATAAAGAGTAAAATGTACAATTCAACACACAATTGTGCCATCACTTGTGTGTAACTTTCCTTTTTGATAAAGCTTATAGTTAGGGCTGACCAAGCTCGCCTTGGACCAGCCCTTAGTTATGCTGCTATAGGCCTAGACTGCCGGGGGACTTCCATCGATGCACTGAGCTCCTCTCTCCTCTTCTCCATCTGTATGTATTCATTTACCATTAATGCATGTTACTAACTTGACTTCTTCCCCAGAGTTCTTTGTGCTTTCTCATCCGCAGGAAACCCCATGGACCGCACTGAAGTGGGGATGTCCTTCTCCGGCTGTTTCTGCTGTTGCTAGTCATGTATCTCATGTTATTGTTGTTGCTGTTGTTGTTCTCCTTCTCTGGCCCACTGTGTAGAGCATTGTAAATAACTTTGTAAATATATTTAACAGCCCAGTTTCTGTAGGGGTGGATGGCATTTTTTTTTATATCTTTCCTCCTGTTTCTGTTAAGTTAGGAGTTATGTCAGTGATTTGTATTTTTGTTTCTTTGTGTTTAAATAGGTAATTTTAGGTTGATTAGCTTTAGTTCCCTTTTGTTTGTTGTTTTGCTGTTAACTCACCCTGAAACCACAACTATGAAATAAACATTTAAAGGCTGCAAAATCCCTTGTGTATATATATATTGTAACAATATATTTTTAAATTCTTTTGCTTCTCCCAGTTTAAAGGCCCCTAAAGGCCCCTCTACTTAGCAATGTGTGGGCCTGTATAGACTGTCTTTGATTGACATCTCCCCTGAAGTATCTAAAAAAACACAGCAGTAGAGTGGACAAAAGAGTCATTAAGTTTCATTCAGCATATTCTGCTCATTCGTCATTCACCACAGTTGGATCACTCATTCAGTATACAGCAGGTTTAAATGTTTAGTGTGTTCATAATGGAAAAGTGACAAAATGACTTTTGATTTATTTTTGTGTGTGCTATTGATGGATAATATTCTCCCACAATGCAATGCACAAAACAAATTGAGGGAGCTACAAAAAATATCCCTTTGAAGAAGAGTGTCAGATGGATATGTTGGATAGTAATTACTGTCAAATACTATTTATATACAGTAATTCTCATACATTAATTGGAAAAGTCTGTAGATCTATTGGATAGTTGCTTGTAATAACTTTCAGATAATGTTTATATAAGGTAATGATTATTAGAATCATGTTTTTGTAAGCCATTTTCGCATGACCCTATTTTTTTGTACAGTATCAAACCAATATTTTTACCAGGAATTTACTGTAAATAGATGAGATAATCACATAAAAGTAAAGCCTAAAGCTCTCAAGATACCATTAATGGGTGTTAAAGGAGGATAATTTGAATATAATTTTACATATTTTTTTTGTGTTTTACATCCAGAAATTTGTGCTTTGATGGGGCAGTCTTAAGGATAAATTGGATAATTCTATGAATTTACAAAAGAATACTGTATAAAACAAGCCATTATTTAAATTAGGTAATTTGAAGGTATTTCTGCAATGTTTTTCATTTTTTTTGTGCACGTTTATACATTTATTTACTATTCTAGCAATATTTTTATGTTATTTGATAGTAAGTGTTTTTTTTTTTTTTTAACTTTTTTTAACTTTTGTTTTACATGAAATTTAAAGTAAAAAACAGAAAGTTGCCTTAATTTTACATTCAGTAATAGGATGTGTATTATTTGTATTTTTACATAGAATTCAATGTAATGTAATATTCAAGACCATTAAGTAATTGAAAAATCCTGTTAAAAAACTATAATATTCCATTATATTAATTTACAGATTACAGCCTTTATTTTATGGTGAATATTTTTGATAAAAAATAATTTACTGTGTTTTTATGGCATTTACACTTAATGTAGAAAAAAAACTGTAAAATAAATCAGTAAATTTCTGTGAAATAACTTTTTTTTTTACCATGTGGATGTTGGAAGTAAGTTTCTGCTCAAATACTAAATAAAATATTGTAAAGTTCTGTTTTATATTCAGTTTTTGAACATATACAGAAGATAAAAAATATAATTTTTATTTACAGCACTTTTAGTATTCATGTTTGTATTTCTCCTCCTTTACCATGGAGGATAATTTAGAGCACCTTCACTGAACATTTCTTTACACATTCCTGTCATACTGAAATTTAATGATTTGAAAAGTAGGAAAGATGAAGCTTCAGTGGTATTTCAAACATGTTTTCCAGTTTATTTTTTTAATTTTCCACCTCAGTGTTTTAATGTGTATTAAAATAAATTTCTTCAAATAAATTTGAGCAGAGTGAAGATAAAGATAAAGGGTATTCAACATCTCTGATCTCTATATTGTGACATATATTGTATAAAAAATCATCATAAAAAACATCTGACAGAAACTCCTTAAAGGGGAAAATCCACTCTCACACAGTAAAGGTGTCCAAGTGTCTGGTGTTTGATTGGCAGCTGTGTGGTCCCTGTCCTCTAATCTGATTGGTGTCTCCTAGGTAGCCTGGTCGCCAGAATAAAATGTTGGCATTGTACGTTTCTGCAAACCACAGAAACGTTGAATATCTACGTTTCAACACGTGTTATACATAGCATATCAACATTTCTAAAGTGATGTAGTTCACATGAGATCTATATGAGCTGACTTTCTTAGTAGGAGGAGGAGGGGTCGGTGGATGGTTAGGACGTTTCTTGGGAGGAAGTTGGAAATCCGCATAGAGCATGGTTTGAGACCACATGGAAACCAATGCCCACTTCCCGTTTCAACCGACAAAAGCGGGTGTTTTTAGCAAGACGTCAGGACGTTTGCAACTGTTTTAATTTTATTTTTTATTTTATTTTAACCCAAACCATGATCTTTCCCTAATCCTAACCAAGTGGTCTTTGCACCTAAACCTAACCAGACCTTAACCACAGCATTGTCACATCATAAAACATCATTATTCAATGGATAATGGCCAACACTGAAACATACACATTCAACATATCCGTGGTTTGCAGAAATGTTCAATGCCAACGTTTTGTTCTGGCGATTGGGTTGCTCCTAGGTGATGTCTGCCCCAACCTGATGGTGCTGCCCACCTCCAGAGAGGAGCTGCAATAGGGGGAGGCCACGCTCATGTGTCTGGCCAACAAGGGCTTCCCCTCAGACTGGAGTCTGGCCTGGAAGTAGGACGGCAGCAGCAGCTGGGAGGAGAGCAGGAGCCCCAGGGTGCTGCAGAAGGACGGCCGCTACAGCTGGAGCAGCACCTATAAGCTACTATAAGTCTTCAAATCTTATTAATGTAGTAATAATTTCCAAAATGACCACCAGCACACTGATTAGAGGACCTTTAGAGATTGAGACCATAATGACTTATTGAAAAGAATGATTGACTTAATATTTCTAGAGAGAAGTTGAGGCTTTTTGAATGGCAGTCAGTTGGAGCATCTAACAGCCACAGGAGGCATTTGACTTTACTTCCATATTGGCTTCAGTGGCCTCATGTTGTAGTGGTTGCTGCTTGCATTTTCCCCATGTGTTGTGTTGTCTGTACAGCTGTAAATCAATACTGCCCTCTTGTGGACACATTTTGGTACTGCACAAGTTTTTAAGTCACTAATATAGGCCTTTTCCTCATGGTACTATCCAAAGTGATTTATACAGAGCAGCTCATGGACACTCAGGCAGGACATAAGTCAGATAAACTGCTCTATACAATTTCAGTTGTAGAATTGCATGTTTTTCCCTGTTACAGTCATTGTTCATACCATTGTTCATGTCACACATGTCCTCTCCGACCTTTTGAAGACACATGAACCATTAATTTATGACTATGTTATGTCTTTAAATAGTCAGATAGATAGATAGATAGATAGATAGATAGATAGATAGATAGATAGATAGATAGATAGATTGACTGATTGATTGATAGATAGATAGATAAAAAATCATGTCTCATGTCTTTTGCTTGCAAATAACTTTATGTTTTCATGTCATATACACATATTTACATTATTCAATGAATATCCAAACAGTTTTCACTCATCCTCTCTCTTTCTGTCTATCTCTTTTTGTCTGATCCCTGTGGGTGGAGTTACATACAGGCAGCAGAACGGAGTTTTATATTGGTCAAAAAAAAGTGTCAGTTAATGAGCCTTCATCATGCTGCCCAATGAGAACTATCTGCTGCCTGTTTCTGCAGAAACAGCCAACCAGACGGTCCCCAAAAGAAAATGTCTAAAATGACTTATTCCTATTATGTATTCCTGACAAGTGACCTCTAATGGCCATGTGGATTATGACTTTTGTTTGTCAGGAACAAAGCCAGAAGTAGTGTGACCTTTTAGTTTTCATAGTGAGGATGTGAAGGTGGAAATGTGGGTCAACACATTGTGTGATTATTGACGAAGAAGACTGCAGATTATATCTGTTTTCCCTCTGACAGCAAACATTTTCCCAACTTTAACTAAGTAGTTTTAGTCGCCTAAACTCGACCGAATCTTAACTGATCTGTTGACCCATCCATCTATCCTGACTTGCTTGTCACTATAGATTTACATCATAACCACTAAGGCCACTAGAGGTGGCTGTCACTTGAACGTAAATATAATGTAAGTCATTTTGGGGCACTTGCATTGACGACTGATTCTGTCATTATTTTTGGGAGTCTTGACAGTCTTCCTTAAAGATGACCAAGCAGAAAACAATAATACGACATGAAAACGACTGTCACAACAGTCTCCCAGAACATTTAAATACAACTAATTTGCAGCAGGAAATACATTTTGTAGGTAAAGTGATGGCACTTCGATTATGTTTTTTGTCAATGTAATGAGGAATTGTTGTTCATCACAAAGTGTTTATACTTGAACATACCAGCAAAATGTTTAATGACAACATATTTCATTTGTTTTCCACTCGCAATACAAATACACCCATAGCAACTAAAGCAGTGTAAAATGTTTAAAAATGGTTACGTTTAGGCACTTGCAGTACTTTCTTTAAGGTTACGGTAAGATCTAATCGTGATCTAATGGTTTAATACTTAGAACGTCTGCAATGGTAACAGTGAGACCAAAACCACAGAAAATTGTAGTTTGGTGGTTTTGTTTAATCAGAACCATGACTAATCCTCCCTAATCTTAGCTAAAGTGCTTTTGTTGCCTAAACCAAACCACGCACAGGACCAGGATACTTCGGTCTCTGGTGTCAAAGTCCCGACCATCTCCCTACAACTACAGAAATTTAGCACTTCCTACACTAGAAAAAACAATGTCTGTGAACATAATCCAGGCAGCAATTAGCAAAGCAAATCAGTTGTATATAAAATGAATTTTAGGGGACAAGGTTTTATGCTGATAGGGAAGTCTGGAAGGCAATGACGAACAACATATTCTGTCATTTAGTTTTAAGGACTTGTTGGTGAATCAGATGACAATTTGGTTTGAAAAATTCTCTGTCTGCTCATCTTCTATCTATCTCTTGTCTCTTTCCTCTTCCTTCACTGCTCTCTCTCCTGCTGTCCATCTTTGTTGATGACATTTTTGAAGAGCGTGAGCAGCGGCCTCTGGCTGTGCTCGTCCCAGCTCTTCATGAAGCCGCCGTAGCGTTTGCTGGCCGGCGGGCCGCTCCAGCGAAAGTGCTTCATCTTGTACGTGCCGTCTTTCTTCTCATGGACGCCACCTGGAAGCTGCTCCTTCTCTTGTTCTTCCTCCGCCACCTCCTGTGCCTTCTCCTTCTCCTCCGCCGCAATCATCTCATTGGCAAGCTCCCGCCTCCTCATCTCTCCAGGGAAAACCTCGGCTGACTCCTCCTCCACACCGTTGGAAGTGTAGACTTTGATTGGGCGACGCTTTCGCCCCACAGGCTTCCCCCATCGGAAATGCTCCATGGAGTAGGAGCGCTTGGCCTGAGGGGAGGGTAAGGATAAGGAGGAAGGTAAATGAGAGAGGGCAGACAGAGACTCTGGGTCTGATGGAGGAGGTTGGAGGTAGGCGTCACCCGGGATGATGGGTGTCTCACTGGTGAGATCAGAGCGACAGAGCTGGATGCACTCCTGCAGGAGAAGAGAGAGAAGGTAAGAGGAAAACCATTCACACTGGCTGCGTTTACATGGATTGGAATAATAGCCCAATCAGAATAAAAATGCCCCATGTAACCACGTCAATCAGAAGAGACGGTCCGATCGGAATTAATTATCAATCAGGTTGAGAGGGGTGGTGTAAACATTTGATAATACGTTCAATAGGAAAATATTATCGCCTAATAACCATGTAAACACTTAATCTGAATAAATATATTCCTTCTGCGCATGTTTGCCTCATGTGGGGTTAACATTAGGTGACGTGACGACATTCCGGGAGGACCTCATAAAAGTAACATGTAAGTAAAAGTAAAATATGGCGGCAACGAAACAAAACTGGTCTGTGGGTGCTATGACTTTTTTATTGGAGACCTTTAAAGAATTAAGGATAGATGAACACCTCGATGGTCAAAAGGCTCAAAACAACGAGTTGTTGAAAAGACGAGCGAAGCCGGAACTATGGACCAAATCAAAAACCACTGGAAAAGACTGAAGACTGCCTATTACAAGGCTAAAAGTCAAAATGGCAAAAGTGGTTCCGACCCGGCCAGTTTCCAGTTTTACGGTCTTATGGATGACCTGATGGGAGAGCGACCACTGGCGGACATGACTTGCAACGGCGTGGATGTTGGGTTGGAGGATAACTTGTCGGAGGCTCCTGTTCCTACTAAATCAGGTCGCAGTTGTGATTATTTTGAATGATGTCTTCATTAAAGGGGATGTATAATGCACATTTCTAGGTTTTTGAATGAGTTACAGTTAAAAAGAACTCCTTGTTTATCTTATGCTGGCTCTTTATGCAGCCCCTTAGTTCAGCTTCTGTCTGAAACAGGCTGTTTTAGAGCGTTTAGAGCAGGTTGAAGTTCTGACTTTTGACTTTCAGGGAGCATTTTTACATATGTTCACCTCAGTTTTGGAACTTTGACCATGTTTAATATCTGACATCATATAAATGACAGAAAATCACAAAAAGCATGAAATGTCCTCTTTAAAACAACATGAGTTTGTTTGGTTGCACTTTAAACAGAAAGCTGCTCCTCTTTTTCATTCCTTAATAAAAGTAGCTGCTCATCAGGTCTTTGCAGTAGTAATAAACTGCACTTGTTGTTACCACAGTAACCATAATAATAACAATAATAATAATAATAATATTTTATTATAAACTTGGAGTTATATTTGGTATTTGTGAACTCTGTTTGTGTGTGTTTGTGTGTGTTACCATCAAGCTGCTCTCAGAGTTGAGCTCCTGACAGCTCGGATGCTCCCAGCACTGACTGACAGCTCCTCTGGCCACGCCCACCGTCACCACAGCCACCAATAGCCACACAGGATACATTTTCCTGTCAGCCAATCAGAGACAGCGACACATACGTCAGGGGCATTTTATCACTGCAATCTGCTGCTGCAGAAGTTACAGAAAAGCATCATAACTACATCACAACATATATTGAACTATGGCTTTATTTGACTAGTGGAATTTATATTTCAAAAGCCCAATAATGGTTTTGAGAGTTATAATAGTATAGAAATAAATACCCAAAATTCCATTAAAGATTCTATTAATACCACTAAAACTACAAATAATACTACCAATAATAATAATAATAATCATGAAAATAATATAATTTAACAACAATCTTTATTTGTAAAGCACTTCTCAAACTTCTCAAACATTTAAGTCATTTCAAACCAGTGTGGAATAAATATCAAACAATAAAAAACTGAAGAACACAAAAAAACATGACTTCAAAACTATTAAAAAATATATGTTTTAAAAAATAATAACACCATGTTAGTAAATTTACAGTAATATATACATATACAATAGTGAGACAGGGACAGAAGATATTTGTCACACGATGATCAACTGACACCTTCGATCATGAAAATAGTTTTAAGAATTCATTCTAACATGACGTCTGTAGTCATAAGAATTTTTCTTTTATGATCACAAAAAATTGCTGTAATATAATATAATATAACACTGAGAGGTGCCAATCCGCTGCCTGATGATTACTTTTAATTTCACTACATTTTGCTGCTAATACGACTTTTATTTAAAAAAAATTTTGAATGTATAACTTTTATCTGTAATGGATTTTATTTTTTGTCTGTTTGTATTTAATATTTTAAAAGTTGTTTAAATTATCTGTGTTTTTATTTTTTATATTGTAAAGCTGCATCTCTGTAAGGTACTAAATAAACATGTTCAAAATTATCTTTTTTATTAAATTATATGTATAATTAATTGCTATAACATCTCAAAACCATTTTGCTTTAAAAAATACATGTAAAGCTAAAAAAATACATGTACTGACCTGCCTACCAGTATATTTATGTTTAATATTTCATTATATTTCATACACCATACAGCTTAGATTTTTATCTGAAGTCTGTTCTGTTGGTTTTCTGTTATGTTTATTTTATTTCATATATTTTTGTTTTTACTGATCATTTTGTTTAATTCAAAAAACGCTGGTTTTGGGTTATTTCATTGTTTTCAGTTATAATATTATATTATTACTTTGTTGCATTGTTGTAGTTGTTTGTATTTACAATTTTTCATCTTTGTGGACAATAAAGTTGTATTTTATTCCATTCTTGTCTCTTCTGTTCTATTAGTATTGAATTATTTTTTTAATAATGTGTTTTTAAAAATAATTGAATAGACATTTAATTTACAACCTATAACTCATAACACAACATAGTTAAACATACATACATGACAATAATTATTATATTGGTAATTATATTGAGAATATTCATTTAGTATTTATTTATAATAAAAAACTGTTTAATAAAAAAAAATTTTTTTAAAAGAATGTCTACTCACCACATTGTCCTGTCTGTCTCTTTCTCTGATGTTTTCTTGTCTTCTCGGCCGTTGGACAGAGATTTCTGTTGTTCCTCCGACCGACCGGCTGATTTTATATCCTGTCAGCCAAGGACACACACACACACACACACACACACACACACACACACACACACACGAATGATGACATTACCTAAAATCTCCCCATCGTTCTCCCATTTATGCTCGTAAACACACACCGCTGCATGGACATGGACAATCAATGAAATATCATCCCCTTCTTCCACTTACACACACATACGCACACAAGCACACATCATCGTCATCATCAACATCATCATCAACATCATCACTCTCCAGAAAAAAAACTTCCTATAACTTAAAAGCAGAACTTTCTTGGGAAACAAGACTAATCAGAGTTCAAAGCCACATAATACACATATGCAGCAGACTTTATAAAAACATTTTGACTTGTTATAGCAGGTGTAACTAATGACATAAACAAAGGTCACCACCTTGCTGCCGTTGCAGCACAGTGTTAAATGTCAGGTGACATATTAGGCAGATTAACACTGAAGTGACATGTTGTCACAGGGGGAAAGATGGGATTCAAACCTATGAGTCAGAGTCTACAGTTACATACAAACTCACCTGCTGCAGCATCTTCCCATTGTTTGAGCCCTCAGTGTGACTGATGGATCTGGAGGGGACTGATTCGTTTAACGGCACATCGGGGAAAAGGTTGACGTGGATGAAAAGCTCTGTGTCCACCAGGAGTCTGTCTTTAAGGCCAAGATTCAACACCAGCAGCTGTAAAATTATAAAGGCGTCAGTTTTCTTAAAACCATAAAAGTGCTTGTCAGATGGTCAAACAATGCTTTAAAGGAGACATCTCATGCACATTTCCAGGTCTATATTTTTATTTTGGAATGTCTTTGTATGATTTACAGTTCAAGTAATATCTATGAACAGATATCTGCATATGAATGAAGAATCTGTAGGCAATAGGGCAAGATTTTGGCACCGGAAGCGTTCCAGTTTCCGTTTGTAGTCTGAATAGTATTGACCAATCACGTTTGAGCGGGCTTTGGTTGCATGCAGGTAAACAGTCTGTGTGGAGAGCAGAAGAGATAGAAAGCATTGGCTGAAATGCAATCTCTGAACCCATCGGCTATCATCTGATGACACTTAAGCTTTTTAATAGCTTTTTTTAAATTATCTGCATTGATATGCATATATCTGTTTATAGAGATTAGCCAAAATATCATCTGGACCATCTGAAGTTGCTAATCGGACTGTAAACAATGACCAGCACACAGCAGAGGATATCCGGATATCCGCTGGCTACACCGGAAGCCAGCGGATATCCGGATATAGTGGCTGTCATCATCAGACCAATAGCTATTGGGTTCCAAGATTGTAGTTCAAAGAACTCATTATTTTATAATAACATTATCTTATATTGGTCCTTATGCACCTGCTCAGTTCAGCCTCTGCCTGAAACAGGCCATTTTGCTTTGGATGTATGACTTATATTAAATATAAAATGCTTGTTTTTATTATAGCCATTGGAAAAAGACATTGGTTTATGAGTGAAAGCACAGTACTTCATGTCAGTCTATCATTATAAACTTTTTCTAATGGAACAAATGGAGCAGCTTCTGGGGGCCGGCAAGCAAATATAAACCCATTAGAGGATTTATATTTACCACAGCCTTGAACCTCCATTCAATCCATTACAGACACACAAATTCACCTTATTCTCTCTCGTATGTTCAGGAACCGTAAGAAGAGGTAATGGCATGATGAAACAAGCAGACAAGTTGGACTCAAATCAGTGACGTTATCAACCCAATAACTGGAAGCACTTTATTCACCAACTCTTGCAACTAAATTCAGTCTGTCTTCCTGTCTGTTGTCTAAACTGAACAAAAAGCACAAACAACAAACAAGTAGTGAACACAACACTGACTATTAAGTTGATATGTTGAACTTGTTAGCAAACAACTGTTTATTTCTACATCCAGCAGTTACGGAGCAACATTATCATTCGTCCACCTGGTGAATGTAAGTCCAATACTCACTCTCTTTTAGCTCTGTTTTTGCTCTCTACCAACTCCTGAGGGAAATATCTGGCTCTTTAGCTGCTAAATGTTCCACTATGTTCACCAGCTAGTCTATTTCAATGATCCTACAGTGCTTCCTCAGAGCCACCAACAGGACAAACGTTACTTTTTTAGCAATATCATGTCTGTAGTCCGTTCTGTACAATATGTTTTTTTATGGGATGTAGTTAACATGGCTACAAGGGTGGTGGGTTGATTGTAAGCTTGGGGTACTTGGGGTACTTTTAAAGCTGTGCTTATACAAGTTTTCATCTAAACAATAGATCTATTGAGTGCAGTGTGAAAAGGGTCGCCTGTAGTGTATCCCCAGCTCTGCAGCTCCTCTCAGCTCTACGGAGCTTTTTAGTGCCTTCCAGCTCATTGTTTTGATTGTTTGAGCCATCATCAACCTTGTTTCCAGCAGCACCAGCAGCAGCATCTGTTTCCAACAATCAAGCTCTGATAAACCCACTGTACACTACCTGCCCAGAACCAAACTGCAGAGAGACAAAGTCTGCAGCAAACTGAGTTCGACAAATGTGTCAAACCATAAACGCCAGATCTGTATCCTTAAACATGAAATCAACAGATCAGTGTTTATTCACATTTTTATTCACTCTATCACTTAAATTTGCTGTGTTATGTCAGATTCTGTAACTTGTTGTCACATTACTTTGATCTCATTATATTACCTTCCAGGCCAATGGCTGCCAATCCCTTTAGAGGATTATCAGGATAAGATGTCATACCCAGTGCTGAACACACACATACACACACACATACAGAGTCTCCTGGCTGTCCTGATGCTTTTCCATTGACGTGAATTCAGAGCTGAGACGCACAGGTCAACAGGTAGGAATGTTGTTCAAATATAGAGAGCATGTGTGAGTGTGTGTGTTTCACCTTAAATAAAAAAAATCATGTTTTGAACCAAAGGACCATACCAGTAGAATTTAATGTTTTAGCTCATATTGGCTTCTTCACTGGAGCTTTTCATGCAGTCATACATTTTCCAAAGTTTTCAATAAGTGTTGAATGGTTTGGAAAGGTTTCAGTTGATTTTTAAAAAAATCCGCTTGTAAAGACTTCCAGAAGATAGACACTCACAGTCAACACTTATTCACTTTTATTTTCAGGGTCCAGGTGTCATCATGTAGTAATACATTGGTTTAAAAACTCTCAAAGGAGCATTTAAGGAAAAGAAAAAGTCAAACCCAAAAGACATTAACATTGCGAAAAGGACAACCTTATTGCCAGACAAGGATGTCGATATCGGACAATTCAGCAAACGTTTTTTTCATCTAATGCCAACAGTTTTAAAACTTTCTACAATATCTGCACATGACAACTACAGTATGGTTAATATGACTATGATCAATATTTTAATAACAAAGCATGAAATGTCAGTGTGTAATGTCAGAGGCATCACTCGTAGTGATGAACCTACAGAGAATTATCAGTGACTCTGCAGCTCCCCCAGCTTTATAGTGAGTTTCAGCTTATTGTTTAGCTGTCCAGCTGCAACTTTACTGTTTTGGTTCACTCTCAGCGCTCTCATAGCATCATTTTGGGCCGCAGCAGGCAGCTGTTTTCAGAGAAAAAGCTGTAAAAGCCACTGTACACTACCTGCTCAGCACCAAGCAGCAAACAGACACAGTTAGCTGTAGACTAGCTGGTGAACATAGTGGAGCATTTAGCAGCTAAAGAGCCAGATATTTCCCTCAGGAGTTGGTAGAGAGCAAAAACAGAGCTAAAAGAGAGTGAATATTGGACTTACATTCACCAGGTGGACAGAAACATGAATGATAATGTTGCTTTGTAACTGCTGGATGTGGAAATAAGCAACTGTTTGCTAACAAATTCAATATATCAACTTAAAAGATGATGGTATGTTGTGCTCACAAATTGTTTCTGCTGCCCCCCAAGTGGCCAGAAAATCAGTTAATGCAGATTTAAGATTAGGGAAAGGTTGGGTTTATGGCAACTAAATTATGATTAAGGTATGGTAATGGTAGAGCCACTAAAGCACTTGGCAAAGGTAAGGGTTAATAAAAGGGTGAATATTAATTGCAGCTCTATGATGGGATGTGAATTCTGTCTACACCCTAACCTCCACAACACGGACACCGTCTCTCTACTTCCTGTGTTGGCACTGAGCATCAATGGACATAATTTGTGAGGTTGCTGTTCCTCAGCTGATTATCAGTCTCAGATGTTGGCTCAACCAACAGGGAACAGGGATAGGTGGTGTTCATGATCATTTATTTTCTTGCATCTGTGTTTTTATAGTTGTTGTTTTTTTTACCTTTTTTAAATGTCTTTGACACTGGAGGATTAATACTAATTACTTTTGTCACATTTTTTTTTTAAATTAAGAGTTTGTGAGTTTTCTCTGCTGCTGTACTCTCATCTCGTTTCCAGTAACTGGTCCTCGGAAGTTTTTTCTGCTGCAGTGAAAAGAGCTCAACTCACTCAGCCATGTTTATAATTTAGCCCAGAATTCATAGCAAATTGGTCCCACTGAAGCTGGTAGAGAATGTGGCAATTTGAAGGGGTCCTGGAGGTTATATTTGCGGCACAATACATGGACAAAAGGTTTTGTAAACTTCATCTGGACTTTGTTTTGGCTCTTCAACAGATTTGACCAAAAGGTGTGAACCTTTCCTTTGACCTGGCTGTGACCTCGGCAGTTGGTTTCACAGCATCCTTCACTACAACTACTCTCTTTACATCAGTTACTTTTTTCACTTCAAGGATTTCAAGATTTCATGGCTGAATCATGACATTGATGTAACATGAATATCAAGACCTGTATTACTGATCAACACCCTGTTTCATTGGCTAAAACTTACCAAGACTTTCAGTGATCTCTTCCATCACCAACCCAGTGAACGTTGAAGTGGTAACATTGTGCCGTTGGATCAAGTTGAGCCTGGTTGTGATGTTAACAGAGTTTAAAGGGATTTAGGTCTCATGCACATCAATTGGACTTTTTTTTCAGCTCTTCATCAGTTCTTCACTAAGCTGACTCCAAGTCTACAACTGAAGTCTAACTTTGGGTGAAGTCTGGACCTCATCTGGAGGCTATGATGTCCAACCCTGTAGTTGAACTGGCAACTAAAACTGATTCTACTGTTGACTTTACAGGAAGTTGCTATGGATAAAAGTCAACAATAACCAAGGAGGGCGAATTACTGAATGTTCACGATGGAGGTGCAATCCATTTTACTGATTTTAGTCTTGCTTAGTGGCTGGTGTATCCGACCTGTCACTGGTGACTTTGTGTCCTCTGATGAACACCCAGATGTTGGACATGATGAGGATGTACATCCCAACACATTCACTGAAACAAATGCTGATGTACTAGACATGAACACTGAAACAAAACATATACCTGAAGAAAACGAGGAAACAAACTGGGACGAACCGGACATAAACAAGGACAACTATGAGGACGCTGACTGGCATCCTCCTAACTCCTTTCTTGAAACACACTCCGACCTCCAACCTGACGTCCCACCAGTAATACGCAGCAGCATCAGTGCTACTGATGTTGGCACTGACCAATCCCCCAACCAGACTACTGGGAGTTCAGCTAAACAGTGTGGCGAGTACAGCAGCCAGCTGACTTCTAATGGCCAGTGCCGGCTGGTGGCAACACTGCCTCCAGTGGGAAAGAAGCAAAAACGTTGCCCAGATATGTTTCGCTGTACAGATGATGTTTCCTACTGGCTCTATGAGAACCGGAACAGAAAGGAGCAGCTGGAGGAGCTGAGGGAGACAACATCGGAACAGCAAGAGGAGCTGAGGAACCACTGGCATCGAGTCAAGGCCCTGGAGATGCAGGTAGACTGGCTGTTCCCTGCTTTACTGTATATTTGTTTAAAGACACAATGAAATGGCAGTTTAACTTTCTTAATATGATGTCACTTCTGTTGAAATAGGTTGTCAGGGTATGAAATACATTGTTAACACGTTTCTGTCCATCCTTTCATCTTAGCACTGCACTACCTGACAGAAGTTCTTGTCACATGTCCTCTTGTGGCAAAAGCAGATTTCAAAACTTTTAGTTGACTTTTATAGTTCCACCTCCTGGCAAACTGTTTAATTAATTAATTGTTTGTGGGATTTGACATTCACCAAACATGTTCACCAACTGCACTAAACAGAAACAATACAGCCAATGCTAAAAACAGTAACAGTAACTGTGATAAATGTGCATATTAGTGAAGTTTCTATTAAAATGGGGGGAAAGGATTATTCAGGCAGGTAAACACAACACCTTCTTCTCTCTGTTTATCTCTGCCTCTCTTTATCTCTGTCTGTCTTTATCTCTCTGTTTTGACACCATCTAAGTCCTCCTTAACCCTGAATGCTAACAGGATTAGCTGCAGGCCTTTTGGCCCCTGCATCCTTCTGAGTCTGTCTGACCTAGAGAGCATTTTTCTGGGCTGCAGTATTTCCATGCACCTACAACTCTGGAGGTCTGGAACAATTAACAAAATGAAATGATATCACAGGTTAATGATTCAAATACCTGGTCATATTTTATGCTTTGTCTTTTTACCCTGATCTCCACAGCTGGTACATGAAAAACTAGATTGAACAACATTAAACCTCACCAATATCGGCTATAGATTAAATTGTCTCCTTTCTTCTTGCTTTGTCTCTCAGAGTGAAGAAAGTGTTAGTTTGAACTCAACCTTTGAGCAGCGGTTGCGTTCTCTGGAGTTGCGATACGCCGAGGCCGACACCCTGCTCCACATGCATTCGGCGCTGCTGCACAAGATGCAAGCACAGCTCGACAACCTGTCAGCCACAGTGGAGAGCATGAGCCGAAACACGGGCTGCATGATCAAAGTCATCCGAACTACACCGCCGCTCAGCATGCGAGACACACTGGCATCAGGTACAAATGCAACAAACACACTGGTGAGTTACAAGTTGCATGTTCATGCAGCTCTACTGTCACATGGAACATTTTAACACAAACTACACACAGCAGCAGTTTTTTATGCATACATGCATACAACACATTTATTTTACTGTCATGAGTTTAGGTTTAGCAAACAAAAATCAGAATATGCTGCAGTGTGTAATAAATTTCATTTCTTGGTTTTGCATGTAACACACTGACCATTGCTGTTTGTATTGTGTTTGTATTTGTGTTATTTCTTATGTCACATGTTCTTGTAGAATATTTAGGCTGAATACTGTTATCCAAAGGATGGTCTCACCCCAGAGTCAATCAATCAACTCATCAGCTTATCTGTTAGAACAAATGAGAGCAGGCCGAGGGGTTCCAGTCCATAGTTTGAATTGGTTTTTCTGACAAGAGAAGAAAAGAATAAACATGAGCTAATCATTTAGTCATCATTGTGTTTGATTACAATAAATTGATAATTCAACAAAGATAGCTTTAACTTCAAACACAAGTATTATCCAAACAGTAAGTAATGTAACTACTACTAAAACACTTGTACAGCAAACCATATAGCCATCAAAGATTTTTTACTTTAGAACTATCAAACAAACTATCAATCAAAATTCTAGTACTTACCCAAACTGTACCATCATGCATTCCAGCTGACATTCCTCCACACAGGGGGCCAAAAATGAGGCTGAATATATTATTAATTGACAATCTTGTAAGGTAAATCTATGTTGTACAGTTCATTGGTTCTGACTAATGACGCAGTTTTTATTATGGAGATTATGAATGGTGTGTTTACTTGCACATCTGTGTATTGTTACATTCACAGGGAACACTGCAAAGTTTCTATTTAACAGCAACAACATGGACTCAACAACACAACTCAGGATTTAACCCGTTTCATCAGTTTGACTGTTTTGTGATGCTGTCTCTGTCTCTGTCTGTCTCTCCCTCAGACGGACAGTACCTGTCTTTCTGTCCATCAGACTGTGCATCTCTGTATCACAATGGTGTTCGCCGTTCTGGTGTTTACACCATAATCCTGTCGCCAGGCGCCACCCTGCCCGTCTACTGTGACATGGAGACCGAGGGTGAGACACACACCGTATACTGCATACACATTATATATTCACAGGTGTATGCAACGTGCAATATGTGGGTCAACACATTGGTTCAAATGCCAAAAGATATACACATTTACACAAGTGTACACATAAAGCCATGTATACAAATGTATACAGTATATCTGTGAGTGTACATATCTACTATATGTGTAATCAAATAGAGCTACAGATGCTTTTCTCAATTGAGTGCTGACTGAAAAATTGGACAGTATTCATTCCAAAACAATTGGAATGGTCATTTTTACATTTGCTGATCAAATACATATTATAACAATGAGGTAACCAAGAGTCTATTAATTACATTCATATAAATCTACTTTACATAATCCAAGTTTAGAAGTAAGGTTGCATGGATTCATGTTTTTCTACAGACAGAACTTTCAAGTGAAATATATTCAAAAGATTTGCTGCTTGTGAAGAACAGGTGATTGGTATCAAATCAGCTGATTCAATTTACATGAAATTTGGGATCAATATTCTATTGGCCAATTGTGACAACATTAGGATATTGATCAGTGATCAGATTGTACAGTTTTAATAATATGAAATTGATATCAGGCGATTCTATTGACATAAAATTGATACTCTATTGGCTCAGGAGACGCTAATGACATTAGAACTTCATCAGTGATCAGATCAGCTGATTCTATCAATATTAAATTGGTGATCATTGGATTGGCTAATTCTACTGACATTTAATCAATGATCAGTATTACCATTTTTTTATTGGATCAGCCCATTCTGACAACATATGTGTATGCCTTTATGTGTCTGTGTACCATATAGTATGTGTGTACACCTGTAATGTGTTTCTACGGTATGTTTACCTAAATGTGTATTTTTTTAGCCAGTATTTAAACATGACATATTTCTGTATCTGTATGTGTTTGTGCATCAGGTGGCGGCTGGACGGTGTTCCAGCGGCGGCGCGATGGCTCGGTGAGTTTTAACCGGGGCTGGTCGGAGTACCGCGAGGGTTTCGGCGAGCCGCGAGGAGAACACTGGCTGGGCAACCAACAGCTCCATCTGCTGTCCAACCAGGGCCACTACAGCCTCCGCATAGACCTGCAAGACTGGAGCCATATCCACAGACACGCCCTGTACCACAGCTTCAGGTACACAGACAGGTAGAAAATGAGACAGACTGGGAGTATTTACAAAAGAATACCGTATAAAACCAGCCTTTATTTAAATTAGGTAATTTTGAGGTATTTCTTCAATGTTTTTCTCTTTTTTTGTGCAGATTTATACATTTGTTTAACATTCTAGCAGTATTTTACAATGAATTGTTATTTTTATTTTACAATAGCTGGACTGTAAAAATGCAGATAATGTCTACAGTAAATATTTGTTGTTGTTTTTTTAAATTCTCTGTAGAATAACGAAAGGATTTTTTTTACTGCTATTTGATGCTAACTGTTTGGCAACCTTTGCTGCCAAACTTTCTACCGTTTTTTTACTTTTTTTTTTTTTTTTTTTTTTACATTTTTTTACATTAAATTTAAGTTTTGCTGTAAAAAAAACACAGAAAGTTGCCTTAATTTTACATTCAGTAATAGGATGTGTATTTTTTGTATTTTTACATTGGATTCGATGTAATTTAACATTCAAGACCATTAAGCAATTGAATAATCCTGTTAAAAAAAAAACTATAATATTCCATTATTTTAATTTACAGATTACAGCCTTTATTTTATGGTGAATATTTTTGATAAAAATAATTTACTGTGTTTTTATGGCATTTACACTTAATGTAAAAAAAAAAAACAAAAAAAAACAACAACTGTGAAATAATACAGTAAATTTCTTTGAAATAACTTTTTTTTTTTTTTACAGTGTAGAGACAACTGTTAGAGACACATTCAAAGGTAGACAGACAGGTAGGAAATGTGACAGACTGGGAGAAAGACAGATGTAGATAAGTAGTAATAGTATAGACTGTTGGAGACACATGTAGAGGTAAAGAGACAGACAGGTGGTGATGTGATGACAAGGAGAGAGGCAGACTTTAAGTTTTATGGAAATAAGTGACAAACTCATGCATTCTCACTATGACTGGATTGAATGATCGCTGAACCTCTGCAACAATTTTCCAGTCATAGGTGAGCAACCACAGGCACGACAAGTCTGTCAGGTTTATACTCAATATACAAAGAGTTTGGAAGGTGATGTCATGTTTTTTCCGCCGTGCCAAACACAAGAACAAAAAAAGTGTAAGGAATGGATTAAACAGTGTGTTCGTCTGCTCCAATGTGAGCTGTAATTTTGTGGGGTTTCATGTTAGAAAAATCCCTGTTCATATCTGGAACATCCACTGCACCAGAGTGGCAGTCCTGAATACCACTATATCAGAGTTTACATGGCTAGGCGGCAGAGTTAGCTGCTCTTTCCTGCTTTATATTTGATTTTAAGAAGTTTACACTCCATCACCTAAGATAGCATTACATTTGCCAAACATATTTGAAAATAGGAAGCATAAATCAAACTTCTGTGTTGCTTTTTTTCTATAGTAACCATCTATGGGATTAAAGTTGTGTCATAATTATTGAAAAAAAACTTCCACGTATCAAACCAAAAAAATTAATTGAAAGTGAAAAATAAACTGAAAGCAAAAAAGTGACCTTAAATTCAAAATTTTCGATAAAACTATACATTTGATTACAGTATTCTCCATTTTTCTTTCACTGATCAGGATTTCTCTTTTGTCTTCACTTTTTGCTGTATAAATTTTCAGTTTCGCTGTTGGTTGGTTTAATGGTCTGGTATTGCAACAAGTACAACTTACCATTGACCTGTCCCTCCAAATTTAATTGGTTAATGGGGATGTAGCCCTGTAACACCTGCCCACATGCCCTTTGTGTCAGAGCTGAAACTGAAAATTAAGCAGCAAAACTGAAAAAAAAGACCACAAAAGTTTAATTCAAGTTTTGCTTGTGAGGTCATTTTTTTGCTTTCAATTTATTTTCATTCGCCATGCAATTTTTGTTTGATGCTTGGGAGATTTTCTTCCAAGTATTATAACACAAATATAATCCAATAGAAGCCAAGGATTATTTAACACTGTAAATATTAACATGTTCATATATAACAGTTTATTGTGAAATGTTTGGTTTCTTCTCCTCCTGCAGGATAGAGAATGAGGAGAACCAGTACCGCCTCCATGTGTCTGGTTTCAGTGGGACGGTGGAGGATTCATTCGGTTGGTATCATGACCAGCAGGGCTTCAGCACGCCGGACACTGGAAACATCTGCGCTGAGATCAGCCACGCCGGCTGGTGGTTTCACCAGTGTTTCTATGCCAACCTCAACGGTATCTATTACAAGGTAGGACCACAAGACAAGATATAGAACAAAGTCATTAACTTAGAGCCCTTAAAAACTTGGTGTCATGGCTAAACAATTAACACTCGAAGTTAAAGCTTGGGATAAAAAAACACCCTTTGTTAATTCTCATTATGAGTTTAATTGTCAAAAGGTGGCAACATTGGCAAACAACCCCACAATTATCATCAGATTTTGATTCAGATATTGCTAAATCCTGATCTTGGTGCAAAGAAATACATGACATCACCTTTTTCCAACTCTTGTCCTGCCACTTCAAACCACTGAGAAAAATAACCAAAACTGTTCCAACTTTGAGGATTGTATCGTTCATGGAGGACTCTATCATTCATAGCAAGAAGCTCGTCGAGAAAGTAGATTTTCATTGCCTTTAATATTGAAATAAGATTGTTTCTATGTTGTATTAATGTTGACTTTGTTTTTTTTCTCTCAGGGAGGGCGCTACTCTCTGAGGACTCAGAACCTACTTGGACCGGACGGCATCGTCTGGTTCTCCTGGAAGGATTCAGACTTCTACTCTCTGAAGGCGGTCAAAATGATGATACGACCACGCAACTTCAGGCCACGCCTGTCGCCATAGTGATGGAGTGCTTGTCATAAAGCTATGTTCATAACACACCATCATTTGTGTTAGACCTTGGAAAGTTTGACATATGGGAGGCACCACAGGACAGATGAAGCAGAAACAAACCACGTTTCACGTCTGTATTAACAACAATCAACACAAGATGGCCACTTCTAATTTCAGGAACTGCTCATTCTGTTTAACAGCTATTCAGTATCGTCTGTGAAGCATTTGGAAAGCTAATGCCAAATTTTAGTGGTTTCACAGCGCAGAAGCTTGTTGAGAGAGAAAGCCAGTGGACCCAGAAAAGATCCCTGTGGCACACCAGAACACACACTACAGTATTCTGGGTATATATTGATGTGATGGAGATCATTAGTGTATAATATGTACAAAAAACCTGATTATCAAAGCATACGCAGATTTTACAGCCAGTATTTAGTTGTTTTTCATTCTGCTTATATCTTCCAGTTCAAGCTTAGCTACTCAAACGTGTCTATATTTTGTATTTGAGAAGTGTAAAAACTTGGTTAGAGCACATTTTTGAATACAAATGTTTTACACAATCTGAATCATGTGACACAATCGCGTTAATTACTTTCTAACTTACAATGAACTTCCGTGTAGTTACATGATTGGGCAGGTAATAAAATGATGTCCTAATGTTTGTTAATTTGTTTGTGTTAATTATGCTTGAAAGACGTTTACCAGTCATGGTCAACTTTTCATTTACCTTTATCCATTTAACTTTTTTTTTTTTACAGAATGTAATGAGGACTTTCTTTTGAATGATCAACCTGTAATAATTTCCCAAAATTAGAAATCAGCTGTACTTAAACAGCACCCGACGTGTCTCAATGTACAGAACACACAAACAATTTTCATCACATATTTCTTTATTGGAACAGTTACAGTTATTAAGTGGTAAATCTACAAGACTTCGCAAAGTCATCCACCATCAAAAACTGACTACTGAAGAATCACTGTGAATTCCGACAGGTAGTTTTCTCAGTTATGCAACCTGCACAGGTGAACCTCCTCAGAAATGACTCAAATAAAATATTCTTTACAGACAGATGGTAATTAAATAAGAGGTCCGCTAGTCTTCGTGCCGCTTTTGTGTGGTTGAGAGGTTGGCGGAGGGGTGTTTATGTGGGGCGCTCCCTGGGGCGGGTGACGTACTGCCACCACAGAGGGGGGAGGTCGCCCTCCTTGCGGGCAGGAGGGAGGGCCTCGGTCAGGGGGCCTCCGGCTGGAGTCTCGGCCTGCAGCTGGGCGACCTGGAACCAGACAGGAGGAAATAAAGGTTTACAACTAAGGCTGCGACTGATTATTATCTTCATTATTGTTTAATCTGCCAAAGACAATACTGTATGAGAAGAGTTCCTTTTACAGAGTTAGATTTGTTTATAATCTTTTACTTATCAATAAACACTCTGAATTTTAATTTCAAGTATTTTCCCCGGAAACTCCAGATGAAGTATGTTTCTGAGTGCTAAATAGGACAGTGACAAATTCTTCTTCCATTGTCACATGTGCCCTGGTGGCGGATAAAACGTGCGTCCTGTTGAAAGACAAAAAGCAGAGCAACCCACCTCTTTGTCCCAACTCTGTGCTCTCAGTTTCTTCCACTGCTCTCTCTTGGAGAAGTAGTCAGGGTACATGGCCTTCTCGGAGGGGTGCCAGTGCTCCAGCACCCACTCTGGGACCTACAGGAACAAACCAGAGGATTTCCATCAACATCGTGATTTTAACTTAATAAATATATTGTTCTAAATATCCTAAATCCTGAATATAATTGTTCCTAATAAGCCAAAATAGGCCACCTGACAAAAACTATTAAAGTTTTGTGAATTTCTTAATATCTAATAGAACAAATACAATAATCAAGTATATCACTATAATTTTTTTGTTGCATTTTCATTAAAGAATGTTACATTTCTACAGATTTTTTACATCTGAGGACAGAACTTCTCAGACTGTGTGATACAATCCAGTTGCATTACCCTCCCATATCCAGCAGAGGGCAGTAACAACTCGACAGCCAGCGCAACACACACACACACATCACAACATCCTGCAAGTCAATGTCCGTCATAATTTTCTTATGAAAATATGACTATAAATAAAGTAGCTTGTATTTTAACACAGAAAACCACTGGTTATAAAAAGGGGGGTTAACAAGGAGAAGCAGCTTGCAAATCTATTGTAGCCTTGCAGAGCCACATCCTACAATTTAACTGTTTTCTTTTGCAGAAAACACTATAAAAGTCTTAAACCAACAAATTCAAATAATTTTATTTTTAAAATATTCTGTAGTTTCAAAAATTTTGAAAAAACTGCACATATATATATATAAACTATTTCACAGCAATGTAAGAAAGAAAATAATGGAGAAGAAGGAAAATTATATCCAGTGGGAGATTATTTCATGGTGACTGACACAGACTCCATCACATGAAGCCCTGCCTCACCTTGTAGCATTCATATCTCTCATAGGAAGTCCCTCCAGGAGAGTCGGGGAAGATGTAGGGCTGGGGATGTTGGTTGGCCCAGAACTCTTCCTCTCCCGCCTTCAGCATCATGGTGGCCTTCACCATGTCCTTCTCATTCTTGTTGTCATCGAAGCGAGCCCGCAGCATGCAGGCATAGAACCGGTACTTGTCTCTGTGACGGATAAACACAACAACAGTTTAATTTATTAAAATCATACGACCGACGATGCCCGAAGGAGAACCGGATGTATCTAGAAGAGAAAACACCCATCACAGTTTCCTTTAAATGTCTGATTGTGTTCAACCAACAGTTCAAAGCCTTAAAGATATTTAACTTAATGTATCATAAGACAAAAGAAGCAGAAAATCAACAGAGAAGCTGGAGCTAAAGAACTTTTAGTGTTTTTACTCTGACATGATTTAAACAACGAATCACTTAAATCAATCAATAAAACTAGCAGCTGATTCATTTTCTGTCTATTGGCTGATAATTTCATTTCCTCCACGACACGACACGTCCTGTAAGATTGAGATTTTGAACGTTCACAACGTCAGATTCTTCTTGATACTTCTTCATAACTCTTGTCAAGATATGCAGGTCCTGGAGATAAAATTCCTGATCAAAAACAACCATTTTCGTCCAAATAAAAAAAAATATTTCAGAAGATAAAACATTAGGTATGTTTTAATCACAGCTTGATTGACGAATGAGTTGGTGATATTAGCTTGCAAGATACATAGCAGTAGTAATATCAACACATATGTCAGCAGGTAAGTAACAAGAAATTGTCAAATATATGTTGGCATTAGTTTAGAAGCATTACATTGTTTGCTGATTAGCAGTTTATTTTTTTAACTTTAAAATGCACCAATCAGTTCATAACTTGGCCACAAATGTAGCTCCTTATCAACCCTAGTTTAACATATAGTAGGATAAGTTGTGTGTTTATGTAAATAATGAATATAAACCGGTATTATGGTTGCACCATATCATATTTGAAATTAATTTTACATTACATCTTAAAAACTAACTGAGAAACACGAACACCTCAATTACTAAATGTGAAAAAAAAAGACAAATACTTAACCGTATTACACCTTACCAGAGCACTGAACCGTGTATACTCAGCAAAAAGAATATTATAGTTATATCAATAGTGTCTATTCTATTTATACTTATTCTATTTACTGTTTTGAGTTGGTCTATTTCTTGTATATAATTTTGCAGTTAATTGTATTTGTTTCTTTGACCTACTTCATTGTTTTTGTGTTTTGATTTATGTCAAGTGGCTGCTGTAACTATCACAATATGTCTTTATATTCCTTCAGCAAACAACAACAAACTTTACATTGCTCAGTTCATTATACAGAACAGAGTTGCAGCTGTATACAACAAATAACAGATACTTTCCCTTGATGTGAGACTTTAACATTAACTTGATTTATTGGATCATAATTCATTATTATCGTGTCAATTAAGAACCAATTAATCGTGCGAGATTTGAAGCTCATGACATTGCTGTTTATAGAGTTAACTTTTCCATTACAGATAACAGTGGAGTGGAGAGTAAATAACAGCAACCACAGGTTAAAGAAAACAAAATCTTGTCATGTAAACTAATCGCACATTTCCAGCTGTATCCATTCACATTTACTTTATCATAACAATGACATTAATGTTATAAATTGAGAGTGAAGCTTGGTGTGATTATTCAGATGTCAACGCTACATATCTGAATCTTTTCTCTGACTACTACAGTATTTTAAATAAACTTGCGTTAATTAGAAGTGACAGTGAAGACGTCAGTGACATATATTCTTGTTTTCATGAGGGCTGAATGAACTAAAATGGATTTTGCAGCGGAAAAGCCTGACGCTAGGAATGAGTGACCTGGCTAACAGTTAGCTTAGCTGTTAGCTTGAACAGACCGCACTAAAACAGCGACGTTCCGCTGTTTTGTTCACTTTTCTCACACTGAGCTCACACGCAGACGGCTCCTCTTACCTAAAGATGCACCATGACTCGAGGTGTCTCAAGGATTTCTTGTAAAGTCGCAACACTTTCTGCTGGTGAGTGAGATAGGCAGAGGCCATTTTCACCGTCCCCTGTCACCTTCTCGCCGGACGACGCAGCGCGGAGGATTCTGGGAGTCTGAGGCGGTTTTTTATTTACCGTAAAACACCTACAAAACGTACAAATTTATTTTATTTCTTTTCTCTTTTCTTTGAGGGTCAGGACTTAATCGTGAACGTTAGTAAAAAGTGAGTGTCTGAAAGCAAAATTGCTCCAAATTGTCTCTTTTAATCAAACAATATCTTTCAGGAGTCAAACCAAAAATCTGTCAGGTTCACACTGATATCTGGAGACAGAGATTTTGGAAAATATCAATACTGCAAAATGACACCAAACATCTAGATATGTTTCCATTAGGGCTGCAGATAATGATTTTTTTCATTATGGATCACTCTGCCAATTATTTTCTCAATTTATTGATCAACTGTTTAGTCTGTAACATGTCATTGAATTGTTACAATTTTCCCCAAATAACACTTCAATTGGGTTTTCTGTTTTGCAAAACAAACAAAAAAACGAGGAGCTGAAACCAGCAAATGGCATTTTTCCTCAATAAATGACTCAAATTATTCATAGCAATTAATTCCTACAGATTATGAGTCAAATAGGTATTATTGTGATTCCCATCTGCTACAGTAATTACGGTATTCCTACAGTATGGGACTGGTCAGAGCTGCATGTGTGGTTCTTTTCAGAAGCATTGCTCTTACAACCATGGCTCAGCACAAATTCATTGGTAAGACACATTTTTTTACAGCTAGATAAAACATAAGAAGCCAGAAGAAAGACGCTGAGTGTCTCTGCGTGTCGGTGTTTGTCGTAAACAGACCAGTCTGTATGTTTAGTTAGCATTGGAGCTAACTGAGTTAGCCCTGCTGAAAATGACAACACAGCGGCCACAGAGGCTTGCAGCTGTGTAGGGAAACGTCAGATGGATTGTCTCTGGTTTATATCAGTTCACCACCCCTACTCAGAGTTTATACTGCACTACAGCCGCTACTACTAGCAGCAGCAGCAGGTGTTGTGTTGGCAGTAAAGTGACTCCTGAAGGTAGTGGTGGAAAATATTTGATTTAGCCCCTTTTAACTCTGTTACTGTGAATCCCACAGCTGTGTCATAATAATCTCTCAAGCATCCAAATAAATGCATAAATAAATAGAATAAAAATAAATCAAAAGCAAAAAATTACCTCAAAGGCAAAATGTACAAGAAAAGTTTTGTGATCACTTTTTCAGTTTTGCTGCTTAATTCTTCAGTTTCAGTTCTGACACAAAGGGCGTGTGGGCAGGTGTTAGAGGGCTGTAATTACTGTTGAAGGGACAGGTCAATGGTAAGTCGTACTTGTTGCACTTCCAGACCATTACAACTGAACAATTCTGACCTGAAACTGAAAAGTTCAAC
The DNA here is from genome assembly GCF_910596095.1 of Thunnus maccoyii. Lineage (NCBI taxonomy): Eukaryota > Metazoa > Chordata > Actinopteri > Scombriformes > Scombridae > Thunnus > Thunnus maccoyii. The sequence continues at coordinate 2,908,904 of NC_056547.1, forward strand.
AATCAAACTGAAAAATTAAGTGACAACAAAAGAGAAATCCTGATCAGTGAAAGAAAAGTGGAGAATATTGTAATCAAATGTTTCACTCTTGTGTAGTTTTATTGAAAGTTTTGCATTTGAGGTCACTGTTTTGCTTTCAGTTTATTTTTCAACTGTCAATTTAATTTTTTTTTTGTTTGATTCTCGGGAGATTTTGGTCAATTATTATGACACCAATTTAGTCCCACATGTTACTCCTCATTAAGCTCCAAAGGGAAACCGAAGCCTTGACCATGCCTGTAGCCTTGGCAGGGATATAATGATCTGCAACTATTTTGATAAGCTATGAATAATTTATAAGTTTGTCATTTTTTCCTTTGTTTTATACAACAGGGTGTTAGGAAATTGTTTGGGCATTTTTCACTATTTTACAACATGTTACAGACTAAACAGTTGATCAATAAATACAGAAAATAACTAGCAGAATGATCCATAATGAAAATATTTGTTAGTTGCAGCCCTAATGCAAACATAACTAGATCAATAATGCTTTGATAATTATCACGATAACAAGTTTGTCCATATCATCCACACGTTATCGCTTCCAGCACATCAATGATGTATCACAAGAAAATGTTTGCTGTCATATCGCAGTATCGATATTTCCCAAAATGTCTGTCTCCAGATATCGGTGTGAACCTGACAGATCCCATGTTCAGAGGACTCTACAGAGGGAAGCAGAAACACGACGGTGAGCATCTCCTCTTTTATTATTCTGACTTCTGAGCTGTTGGAGGAAACGTTTGTCTGAGACCAGCTGTGTTTTTCTGACAGATGACTTCGATCAGATCATTGACAGAGCTCTCAAAATCGGAGTTGAAAAGGTAAGACATGCGTCCATCGATTTGATATTAGTGCACATATCCCAGATAGAAATAGCTCAACAGCTATTGGATGGATTGCCATGAATTTTGCACGGTCCCCCCCCCCCCCCCCCCCCCCCCCCCCCACAGGATGAATCCTCATGACTTTGCATCAAGCTTCCACTAGCAGGTCAAAATTTCCACTTATCCAATGAAAAATCTCAACATCAACCAGATGGATTGGCTCAGACACCCATGTAGGGCTGCAATTAATGATTACATTATCCATTAATCTGGCGGTTATTTTCTCGATTAATCAATTATTCGTTTGGATGATAATGGTGAAAAATATCAATCACTGTTTTCCCAAACCCAAGATGCAACCAATGATGATAAAGAACTGAAGAAACCTGAAAATATTCACATTTAAGAAGCATGAACAAGAGAATTTTATCATTTTTTCTTTAAAAAAAACTCAAAACGATGAATCACTTTTCGGAATAGTTGGTGATTAATTTTCAGTTGGTTGACTTATTGATTAATTGACTAATCATTGCAGCTGTACACTCACGCTTCAGATGATGAAACCTAATAACTTTGGTGATCCGCTGACTTTCCAACTTGCGCCTGCATGATGTCGACATTTGTTGTTTCGAGTAAAATATTACTTACTCAGTTGTAAGTAATGTGATATCTGTTGCTTTGTTACAGTTCATGATCACAGGAGGAAGCCTCGAAGACAGCAGGGAGGCCCTTAAACTAGCCGAGAGCAGAGGTAACGATAGCAATGACAAACGTATTGCGGACCAGAGTGCACGTCAATGAATGGTATTTAGTTGATTTACAGTGTCCATGAGTCTTTTTAAGACTGTATTGCAGAGCCAAGGGGCAAGACCAACATGATGTGATTTTTTTATTCCGCTTCACTTCTTCATGAGCAGAATGAGCCAAACCAAGCTAATGTTTTTGTTTTTTTTTCTTTATCTCCTTCATGACAGATGAGTTCTTCTGCACGGTCGGCTGCCATCCGACCCGCTGCAGTGAGTTTGAGCAGAGCGGAGAATCGGAGTACTTCTCCGGGCTGAGAGAGCTGGCAGCAGCACACAGAGGAAAGGTGGTGGCCATTGGAGAGTGCGGACTAGGTGAAAAGAAAATTATAAAACACATGTGTAAAAACAGAAATTATTCCCGTTTTTATCCACAAGAAATGAGTTACTTATGTAAGTGTTTCCATTGTTGAATGAAGTGTTGATACTATGATATGATGTGGGTCTTCTCTCCTTGTTCCAGATTTTGACAGATTGGAGTTTTGCCCAAAGGAGACTCAACTCAAGTAAGTTAATCAGGGCTGCAACTAACGATTATTTCCATTATCAAGTAATCTTCCAATCATCTTTTTGATTAATCGTTTCAAAAATCTGTGTAAAATGCCCATCATAATTTCCTAGAGCCCAAGGTGACGTCATCAAATGTTATTTTTTGTCCGACCAACAATCCAAAATCCAAAACATCCAATTTAAGACAAGGAAAAGTAGCAAATTCTCAAATTTAAGACACCTGAAACCATCGAGTATTTGCTTAAAGAACAACCTAAACAATTATTCGATTATCAAAATAGTTGCTGATTAATTTTTCTGTTAATTGACTAATGGATTAATGAACTAATCGTTGCAGCTCTAAAGGTTGTATGTCTCTACTGAGTATTTAAAGCTGCACTAACCCTCCCTCCAACTCTTCCAACCCATCAAAATGTACATCTGGCCACTGATGCCTTGTCACAGGTTGTATACATCAGAAGATTGTTCCTTCTCAGATTGTTTGATTCAAATGTTTTTTTAGGGTATCATCACATGCTCTGATGATATGACTAAAAGCTCAAAATAAAAAGAAACACTGCATAGTTCTAAGTGTTTTTCTTCTATAAGTTTGGACTCATCGATGCTTCCAGCACTTTAGCAAAGATTTAGCTGGGTAGAGCGGTGGTTGTCCTGCAGGGCCAAATACCAGTGATTCTGAGGCTGCCTAAGTGAAGAAACAAATATTAACCCTTCTTCAGTGATGGTCTTGTTCCCCTGGTCGCCTGACATTGGTGCATCAGGTGCTTTGACCTTGATACACCTGCTTACAGTTCTAGTGTCTTTAATTATCTTTTCATCCTAGATTCACATCTTCACAATGTTCCAACTGCAGCCTATGTTGGAAATACAGCTACAAGTGATTATTTTTATTAGCAATTAATCTATCAATTATTTATTTTGTTACTTGATAAAATTTCCATAAGGACATCTTTAAACTGCTTGATTTGTCTTACCAACAGGCCCAAACCCAAAGATATTAAATTTACAATGATATAAAACGGAGAAAAGCAGCAGGTTCTCACATTGGAGGAGATGGAACAATAAAATGTTTGTGCATTTTCGTTGATTAATCAACAATATTGTTGTCTTTCAGTTTGCTGCTGTCTCCGTATCTCACAACTATAACAGTAACTACGTTTCTCTCTCTGGCCTGCGACAGATACTTTGAGAAGCAGTTTGACTTGGCAGAGGAGACCAAGCTGCCCATGTTCCTGCACTGCAGAAACTCACATCAAGAGTTCATAGGTGGGTTTGTGCATCCAAGGCCTGGTCTGGTAGGAGACCCAGAACATGCTGGATGGATGGATGGATGGCTGGCTGGCTGGATGGATGGATGGATGGATGGATGGATGGATGGATGACTGGGTGGGTGGATGGATGGATGGATGGATGGATGGATGGATGGATGACTGGGTGGGTGGATGGATGGATGGATGGATGGATGGATGGCTGGCTGGCTGGCTGGCTGGCTGGCTGGCTGGATGGATGGATGGATGGATGGATGGATGGATGGATGGCTGGCTGGCTGGATGGATGGATGGATGGATGGATGGGTGGATGGATGGATGGATGGATGGATGGCTGGCTGGATGGATGGATGACTGGATGGATGGATGGATGACTGGCTGGCTGGCTGGATGGATGGATGGATGGATGGATGGCTGGCTGGCTGGCTGGCTGGATGGATGGATGGATGACTGGCTGGCTGGCTGGATGGATGGATGGATGGATGGATGGATGGGCCTGGTCTGTTTCATAAGAGGGATTTTTTTCAGTTAAAGGAATTCACTGTTTCTTTGCTCTGACAGACATCATGAAGAGAAACCGAGACAGATGTGTTGGAGGAGTGGTGAGATTCATTAATTTACTTTTCTTTTAACTGTAGTTAACAGCAATAAATGCACCAGAGATAGAACTGAAACATCAAGTCAGGATCCAGCTTCTTACCTGTAGTTGTCTCTTTCAGGTCCACTCATTCGATGGGACGCCAGAGGACGCTGCTGCCCTCATTGACCTGGACCTTTATATTGGAATAAATGGATGGTGAGAGAATTTTGAAATGTGATGTTGAAGTTTGCCCCCCCGAACCTTAAAACCTGACCTGACCTGATCCACATCTGTTTGAAGGACATTTTAATGGCACATATTAACGATTCTGCAACTTCATTCTATGTTTCAGTTCCCTGAAAACAGAAGCCAATATTGAAGCTATGAAGTCTATCCCCACCGAGAGACTTATGATAGAAACAGGTGAGTTGGAGCCAGTTAGCTGTAATTAAGAAAGTCACTGACAGAATGTGGCCATTAAATAGGTGACAGAACCTTGATGTTAACTTTTTAAAGCCAAATGTTCCTGATATTCCAGTTAAGTAGGAATTCGTTTTTTGTCAACTCTGTTTATACTTTTTCCAGCTTGTCTTGTGACACATTGAAATCTAAGATAACATGTTTTATCACAATTCACATAGCTGCTGTTAGTGTGGTTATTAAACTGTTATATTAAATTCATGTTTGTATTAATACCTTCCTGTTTCTTCCCAGATGCTCCGTGGTGTGGCGTGAAGAACACTCACGCAGGCTCCAAATATCTTAAAACTACATTTCCAACAAAGAAGAAATGGGAGGCCGGACACTGTCTGAAGGACAGGAATGAGCCCTGTCACATCATGTGAGTAACGTCGATGTGAAGTTAGAGAGTAGAGTCTTTTGTAGAACTCAATGAATTAATATTAAATTAACTGATCTTCATTAAATTTCATTAGCTAACGTCTACATTTCACTGATTGTCCCCCGCCTGCAGACAAGTTCTAGAGGTGATGGCAGCAGCGAGAGAAGAAGACCCAGCGGAGCTGTCCAACACAATCTACAACAACACCGTCAAAGTGTTCTTCAGCTCCAGCTGATGATAAACCAGATTAAACCTTCACGGGAGCGAGTGTGTGTCTTGTATGTGTGAGTGCCTCTCTGAATGATGGGTCCAGGTGTAAAACTCAGTCAAATAGCTTCTGATCTGTCTTCCTCTCAAATAAAGAAATTACATTTTTCACGTGCTGAAACTATTTGTCCTTTCTCTCTTTCATTTACCTGCAAATTAAGTTCCTACTGGTTTCTTGACTGTTGATCACGAACATTAAACCATCATTATAAAGATGTGGTAACTTGTGGTTGTCATTTATAATTGTTATAAAAAATTTTCCTCCCTTTAAACATCTTTAAAGTCATAATTTTTTCACTTTTTTAACATAATATATTTTATACAGTAAATTTTATACACAAAATACATAACTATAAGAATACAAAATGCTTCAAAGTACTGTGTGCAAGACTATTCTAGTTATGTATAACGTAATAAAACCACTGAATATTGATGACCTTGTTGAAAGAAAAAAGCATTTACATATAATTTCCAAAAACATAGAGTGAGGTTTTTGTTAAACTTAACCACATACAGATTGGAGGAATGTAAAAATGTTCTTTTTTGTGGAGTCACAGATGTGATTTTTAAGTTTTGCTTGCAGCAATCACACAACCAGAAAATGTAATTTCTGAAGAAATTGCGTTTGATAGCTGAAAGCTGAAATTGATTGCTGGCAGCTGAAAAGATTCTAATAAAAAAAAAAATTCTACCAAGACTAACATGGCCTACAGTTGGGATCAAACTTACCACCTGGTGTATGTTAGACAGCACTGAGCTACCATGTGACACCGTAAATAGCAAACAAGATCAGATTTTCACATTTAGACTTTAGCTCTGACATTCCTATAATATTAAAGGGCACTGTTGTCGCATTACATGATGTTATATAATAACTATGTTAAGCAACGTTGTTTATAAGAGCAGAGTTATGAGGGGCGCTGCCATGAGCCAGTACTGAATCCAGAACCTCGTAATCTAACAGGGACTTAACCACAGAGCCAGCAGGGAACCCTGAAATGCAGACCACAATTTCACATCTTGTTGAGAAAAAATTGATTTGCCCTAAAATGAAGTTTCTAGCTCAGAGATTTGAATATTATTAGTGGCAGCAGGACTAGCTGAGAGTGAGGATGTAATGTGTGTACAAAGTGTTTGAAGGAAGAAAGAATCTGTAAGTTTAAGAAATGGGAGGGTGAGGAGACACACTGCTGCTGAAGGTCTAGATCTCAAAAACTATAACTCCTATGGGAAATATATTTAGACTCTGAGAGAGAGGAGGCTTGTGGCAACATTTTAAGGTGTGATATGTGCTTGAGGAGTTCAAACTGTGGGAGTGAGACAAACCCACACAACACACTGATGAGGTCTGAAAATTGCTGTAAATACCCTCAATTTAGACTTAAATTTCTCTAAAAGTACAAAAGGTATCACAACACAGAATACAACTTTGAAAATTCAAAGTTTTGTTGACGATTTAAAGTTTGAATGGGGACTGTAGGATAAGAGATGTCCAAGCAGTGGAGTTTCAAAGTAATAGACTTCCCTTATAAATTTTGATGTTTAAAATTTTAATTTGAAACCCAAAGTGCTACAGTACTAATAACATAGAACACACAACATAAAGAAAATAATAATAATGATAAGAAGAAGAAGAAGAAGAAGAAGAAGAAGAAGAAGAAGAAGAAGAAGACGATTTAAGATGAAAAAGCCTTCCTGAAATAAAGTTTTTTTTAAATTACACTCGTAATATCTCAAAACATATTTTATCTCACTGTGGCCCTAATAGTGCCTTTAAAATAGAGAGTAACAAAAACTTAAATAGTGTTTTAGTGAACGTTTTACGTCACCTGCCACACCCTCTGACGCCACAACACCGGAACAGACGTTCGGTTACGTCACGTTGGAACAGTCCTTCTCGAACAGCCTAGCAACTTCTGCGGTCTTCAAAAAAAAAAAAAAAAAAAAAAAAAAAAGAGGAAAAAAAAACTTACTGAAGCGCTAACAACCCGGACAGAAAATGGACGCTAGAAAGATATCTTATATCTTGATGTTTTCCTGAGTGCTGCGGTGTGACGGCTGGTGGCGGTAATAACGCGACAGTCTGGCGTTAAACAGAAGAAGAAGCAGCAACAGGAGGTTGAGCGGAGCGGACATGGCGGACGACAGCAGGTTCCCAGCTGCCAGATAAACGCCAGCAAAAAAAGCAAAGCGGAGGACGAGAGGCAGCTGCCGGGGGACTTTTTTAATGTTACATGGATAACCGGCGCTCTCCGGGACTGTAAGCCCTCCCAACTGAAGCCGCATGGCGTCCACTCAAGCCCGGCTGGGCCAGCAGGCCTTAGCGGTGCTAGATGTGGCTCTGCGAGTTCCCTGCATCTTTATTATCGACGCCATTTTTAACTCTTATTACGACCCCGGTTCGGGCTGGGCCGGGGCGATGGGGAAGGTTTTGGTCAGAGTCATGGGTAAGCATTTCTTAAAGTGTAAAGTCTTGTTCAGGAGCTCCCAAAATCTGTCAACAAAACACGACAAGGTGACAGCTAGCTGGCTGCTAGCCCTGAACGTTAGTCAGCAGTGTGAAGCCATGTCACCTGTCACACCGGCTAAAGCCGATTTAACCGGCAGC